>NC_137690.1:71012596-71015096 GCF_963989245.1 Nansenia antarctica
TCTATCAGAGGGTTCTGATCAGTTTCTGATCGGTTCACAAATCATCAAGTTTCACGGACATTCCGGTTCAGGGTTTCACAGGAGGACAAATACTTGTGTGTGTGTCTGTGTGTGTGTGAGGGGGTGTGTAGGCCTATGTGTGTTTGAGAGAAACTTCCTCCTCTCTCGGTTTGTGTCACTTCTGGGACAATGGGCTCAGAAAAGGACTCTGAGTCGCCCCATTCGTCTGTCAGCGGCGTTCCCAACCCCAAATGCCGGACCCCGGGCAAGCGGCAGGGGGGCCTCTCCTTCCACAGCCTCTTCCACGGCAAGAGGTCCTCGCGGGGCGCCAAGGCCGCCGCCCCACTGACCCAGCAGCTCCACCTCAACAACCGCTCCCAACATCAACCGCAACCGCCACAACCACCACCACAACAACAACCACCACAACAACCACCGCCACAACCACAACAACAACAACCGCCACAACCACCACCACCGCCACCACCACAACCACAACCACAACCGCAAATCCCCCAGGCAACACCGGCTGCCTCCACCCCCACACCCACCACCACCACCACCACCACCACGACAGCCGCCCCCCAGGACCCTCCTCAACCCCCCACCTCAACCCCAACTCCGGCGGAGCCTCTGTCCTCTAGCCAACCTTCCCTGCGGGGCGGGGTTGGGGACCCCCCCACCTCCCCTACCACCTCCTCCTCCTCCTCCCCCTCCTCCTCCTCCTGCTCCTCCAGGGGGGGGGCTGCTGACCTGCTGGAGTGTCCCCTGTGCCTGGTGCGCCAGCCCGCGGAGCAGCTGCCGGAGCTCCTGGGCTGCAGCCACCGCTCGTGCCTGACGTGCCTGCGTCACTACCTGCGCATCGAGATCACAGAGAGCCGCGTGCAGCTGAGCTGCCCCGAGTGTGCCGAGCGGCTGTCTCCGCAGCAGGTGGCGGCCATCTTGGACGACGCGGCGCTGCTGGACAAGTACGAGGAGTTCCTGCTGCGCCGCTGCCTGGCCTCCGACCCCGACTGCCGCTGGTGCCCCGCCCCCGACTGCAGGTAAGAGCCAATGGGTGTCTGTCTTCTGATGAGCTAAATGAAAGAGAGAAAAAAAAGAGGCAATCAAATAGAATTGGGGAGGGGTTTTGCGGGGGGGCTTTGGGGGCAGTTTTGGGGGGTGTTTTGGGGGCAGTTTTGGGGGATCTAATGGGGATCCATTTATTTAATTTTCACTTATTGTGCTTTGTTGCTGGATTGTTCAATAACGGTTTTAACCATTTTCTTCTTTGAAAAGCATGAATAAAAAGCTAAATGTATTTAATTTTTGCAATGATACAAAAATAAATTCAAAACTGCTGGTACGCATTTGGTATTCGGTATTTGGCCAAATGTTTCCTTAAACAAGGCCTTTGAGCTGAGGTGAGCCTTTCTCCCGACACTGCACTTTTTATTTTGTATTGCACCTTGTTTTTAGCGTATTTTTATCTGTTGTTTCTCTTTTACTAGTGTTCTCTGTTAAGCACTTTGGGCGGCTGTTTTTGTCGTAAAATGTGCCATATAAATAAACATTACTTAGGCCTACTTACTTACTTACTTACTTTAATTCGGCTTCGGCCAAGAATTTCCATTTGAATGAATGAATGAATGAATGGACTTTATTGTCATTGCTACAGTACAGGTACCAAACAACGAAATTTAGGAGGGGTGGCTCCCCTGGTGTTAGGAAAGAAAAAAAAAAAACTTTTAGAAAAAGAATAAAATCACAAGAAGGTAAGGAGCTGGTTTACATAAATAAAGGCTATGTACACAATCCACTGTACTATACTGCACAGATAGTCAACTAGGGTTGTCATATTGCACAAAAGTATTATCGGTGCATCCCTAGTAGTTCAATGCAATAAAAAGTAAATAGGTCACACTTTTCTTATGTTTATGCCAACTGTGTATGACGACGCTGTTGTAAAACACGGAATTGCGTCACTTGCGACTATTAGATCTGTGCTTTCATGACAGTTTAGTCAGTCAAGTGATAAGAGAGGCTTGTTAAAACTGTTTATCTGTTGTGTGTCTCTCTACCAATAGAAGGATACACAAGTGAGATTGAGTAAAAAGCAAAAAAATAAAGCAAAAGTGTAACTAGGTTAGAATGTTGCTGCGTGTGTCATGTGGTGGAAGCGGGGCTGCCAGGGAGATGGTGGAGATGATTAGGGGAAGGTTCTGCGGAGGAACAGGGAGGCGTTGGGCTGTGAGGAGCTTGTTGTGACAGTATATTGCGTGTGTGTGTGTGTGTGTGTGTGTGTATGTGTGTGTCAGGGGGATGGCCAGGGAGATGGTGGAGGTGATTAGGGGAAGGTTCTGTTTAGTTGAGGAACAGGGAGGCGTTAGACTGTGATGAGCTTGTTGTGACAGTATATGGTGTGTGTGTGTGTGTGTGTGTGTGTGTGAGTGTGTGTGTGTGTGTGGGAGGAAAGGACAGCACATATCCTCCGTGGTGGTGAGGCAGAGGAAGGCCTGTG
>NC_137690.1:71020096-71025096 GCF_963989245.1 Nansenia antarctica
GAACAGCCGTGCCCTTTTTACCTACTAAAAGAGCCGCCTCTTTACAATGCTCAAGCTGCTATTTACACACAACGACCACTAGTTGGCCAGCTTCCTACACAGAAAAACGGCAAAATAGCTTTATATTCAGGGGTGCACATAACTGGTGCGCCAGTGCGCATGCGTCGCCAAAATGCATGCTGCGCGGCAGATCAGCCGCATGAAGGCGCTCTTGCGCACCAACAGTTTTTTTTTTTTTGAAAAGTTGATTTCAGTGTTTACAGAACAGAGCAGTGCTTAAAGAGATGTCCGTTTATATCAGTGTGTTTAAAGAACAGACATTCAGTTAGTGCTTAAAGAGATGTCAGTTTATTTCAGTGTGTTTAAAGAACAGACATTCAGTTAGTGCTTAAAGAGATGTCAGTTGATTTCATTGTGTTTAAAGGAGTCGGACAGACTTTCATTCTTAAAGAGCAGTCATTTGATTTTGCATTTGTTTCTTTTGTTTTGCACACAATAATTTGGTCGTTCATCTTTATTTATGAATAAATGTCGTTTTGCTAATAATATATCCATGTATCCAATGTATCCCTTTTTTATCCATCCTGTGGGACGGGTCGTGACTCGCGAGCTCGGGGAGCACCAAGCAGCATCCCTAGGTGCTCCTCTGAGCACTGGCCCCAAAAAGTTATGTGCACCCCTGTTTATATTAGCTTATCCTGATGTGATTTTGAAAATGTAAGGATACTGGGTGGTAGAACGCACATATCTAGGACAAGTCATGAAAGGCGGGTCCTGAAATTTGATTTAGTGCAAAGATATAACATTCTTCTTTACTCACAGACCCCTCATGGCTGTTCTAGTGTTAAAGGGGTTTGAACAACTGGGCCCTGGAGTCTGTACAGAAACACACAGCCTGGAGTCTGTACAGAAACACACAGCCTGGAGTCTGTACAGAAACACACAGCCTGGAGTGTACCCTGGTAGTCTATAGACAGAAACACACATTTCCGGTGTCTAGGCATATAAACACACAGGCCTGGAGTGTACCCAAGGTCAAAGTCTCTAGACAGAAACAGAAACAGAACGGTATCCAGAATGGTTTCAAACAGGATGTTCCCGGGGTCAGTATGACTCAAGTTCAGCTTCATTGTGACACAGAACAGAAGCCTGGAGGAGGCGTGTCTCCCACAGACTCTAGGTCAGTCTGTCATCATTCGATGTGATCTCACACACACACTGACCGTTGCGCATCTTACAGCCTACGTGCGTAGTAACAATGGAGGCTGGCGGAGGTAGGAATCGGAGGACGGGCTCCTCCGTAATGGAGAGAGACAGATGGAAGAAAGGAACAGGGGGAAGAGAGGGAGAGAGAGGGAAGAGAGAGAGACAGAGGAGAGAGAAATAAGGGAGAGAGGGAGACAGGGGGAAGAGAGGGAGACAGAGGAGAGAGAGAGACGGGGGGAAGAGAGGGAGACAGGGGAGAGAGAGAGACAGAGAAGAGGGAGACAGAGGAGAGAGAGAGACAGAGGAGAGAGGGAGACAGGGGGAAGAAAGAGAGACAGGGGAGAGAGAGAGACAGAGGAGAGGCAGACAGAGGAGAGAGAGAGACAGAGGAGAGAGGGAGACAGGGGGAAGAGAGGGAGACAGGGGAAGAGAGGGAGACGGGAGCCCGTCCTCCGATTTCTACCTCCACCAGCCTCCACTGTTATGCACGTAAGCTGTAAGATGCGTACAGTCAGTGTGTGAGATCACAGGAATGGTATCTAACGTGGGTGATTAGGCGAGGTGCGTAGTTGCGTGGCGAGTTGCGTGGCGCAAACAGGTAGTTTCCGTGCCGTGGCGCTGTGTCATATCTAACAGAGAGCTGTCAACCTAGGGTGACTCAATGTTACCTCAGCCTCCGTCCCCTGCTGGTGTGTGGTGTGTCATCACTGATTTGCCTGTCTGAACTTGAGCTTGTCATTTAAAAAATGTATCGCACTCCTCTCCCTGCCTTTCTCCCTCTCTTCCCCCTGTCTTTCTCTCTTCCCCCTGTCTCTCTCTCTTCTCCTGTCTCCCTCTCTCCCCTGTCTCTCTCTCCCTCTGTCTCTCTTCCCCCTGTCTCCCTCTCTCCCTCTGTCTCTCTCTCTTCCCCCTGTTTCTCTCTTCCCCCTGTCTCCCTCTCTCCCCTGTCTCTCTCTTCTCCCTGTCTCTCTCTTCCCCCTGTCTCCCTCTCTTCTCTCTGTCTCCCTCTCTCCCCTGGCTCCCTCTTTTCCCCTGTCTCTCTCCCTCTCTCTCCCTCTGTCTCTCTCTCTCCCCTGTCTCCCTCTTTTCCCCTCTCTCTCTCCCTCTGTCTCTCTTCCCCCTGTCTCTCTCTCCCTCTGTCTCCCTCTCTCCCTCTGTCTCTCTCTCCTCCCCTGCCTGTCCCTCCCCTATCTCTCTCCTCCTATATCCCTCTCTCCTCCACCTCTCTCTCTCTCTCTCTCTCTCTCAGCCCATCAGGGTGCACCTTCTGGGGGAAGAAGCCGTGGAGTCGTAAGAAGAAGATCCTGTGGCAGTTGGGGACTCTGATCGGAGCGCCGGTGGGCATCACGCTCATCGCCGGCATCGCCGTGCCCGCCATGGTCATAGGCATCCCCGTCTACGTGGGCCGCAAGGTGAGACCCGGACCAACAGGCCCCAGAGCTCACACATCACTGAAACACCACTTACACGTCGCTGAAACACCACTCCTTCCTCTATTATGAAATAATTTCATTTCTTAGAAACTCATTTCTTGGAAACTCATTTCTTGGAAACTCATTTCTTGGAAACCCATTTCTTGGAAACTCATTTCTTGGAAACAAAACGACACCCTCTAGTGCCCTCTTGTGGGATCTTTGTGGAACTGCAGTTAAAGACAAAAGTCCATAACAGCTCTCCCACACATTCTAACAAGCTTAACCAATCATAATTATGTGCGCCACAGTTCTTGTGACATCTCTCACAGGAAGGGAAAGGCCTTCCTTTGGTGCTCAATTCCCCCAGAATGTAGATATAGACTTCAATTCTTAGCATATTTTATATAAAACTACAACAATGGTAACAGTACTGACACCCACCTGGTCTCTGATGATGGTGGTAACAGTACTGACACACACCTGGTCTCTGATGATGATGATGATGGTAACAGTACTGACACACACCTGGTCTCTGATGATGATGGTGGTAACAGTACTGACACACACCTGGTCTCTGATGATGATGGTGGTAACAGTACTGACACACACCTGGTCTCTGATGATGGTGGTAACAGTACTGACACACACCTGGTCTCTGATGATGGTGGTAACAGTACTGACACACACCTGGTCTCTGATGATGATGATGGGGGTAACAGTACTGACACACACCTGGTCTCTGATGATGATGATGGTGGTAACAGTACTGACACACACCTGGTCTCTGATGATGGTGGTAACAGTACTGACACACACCTGGTCTCTGATGATGGTGGTAACAGTACTGACACACACCTGGTCTCTGATGATGGTGGTAACAGTACTGACACACACCTGGTCTCTGATGATGATGATGATGATGGTAACAGTACTGACACACACCTGGTCTCTGATGATGGTGGTAACAGTACTGACACACACCTGGTCTCTCTGACAGATCCACGCTCACTACGAGGGGAAGAAGACCTCCCGTCACCGAAGGAACCTGGCCATCACAGGAGGCGTGGCCTTGTCCATCATCACGGCACCGGTGATCGCCGCTGTTAGCGTGGGTGAGGAGGACGTTAGCGACGTTTCACTGTGATTGTTCTGTTTGTTAGCTTCTGCTCAGTGACAGAGGAACCAACCCCCTGAGCTTACTGGAAGGGGTTTGCTGGTACAGTGCGCTGCTTGTCCTGATCCAATGGACCTATCGCTAAGCCACGCCCCGAAAGAGAAATTGTCCAATCATATCACAGCAAAAGTCACTACAGGCAGAAAACTCTGACAAACACCTCGCTAATATCTGATGGTGAAAAGCTTCAAAATATTCTTGTCATCTTTAAAAAAACATGTCTATTACTTACTTGTAAATCAGAAATTTGAACTTCCGCCATTGTAAGTCATTGAATGTCATTCAGTCACGGTCGGTCAGTCAGTCACTGTCAGTGAAGAATTTGAGCGAGCGTTGTTTGTTTGTCCGAGTTTTCAAAGGGGGCGTGGCTTAGCGATAGGTCAATTCAAGCTTATTTATCGTGACATGAGACACAAGTATACAATTCAACAAAATGCTTGGGGGGGCAGAGCAGCTTTTCAACAACATCAATCAACAATAAAATGTAATAAAAGTTAATAAATATTATGAGAGAATAACATAATGGACCTCCAGCCTGGAGCACACGCCACAGGACCCACACGTTACACAGCGCTCACCAAAGACACAGTGCTCTATCTTGCATTAGAGCGCAAACACATTTGAAGTGGCCAGAGCTACTGTACTAAGGGCAAATACTGTAACTTATGTCAACAATTTTGGTTCATTCACAGCTGACCCCTTGTCCCCTTAGTTCATACTGCTTCCAACACACACACACACACACACACACACACACACACACACACACACACACTCACACTCACACTCACACTGACACGCACACACTCACACTCACACTCACACTGACACACACACACTCACACTCACACACACACACACTCACACTCACACTCACACTCACACACTCACACTCACACTCACACACTCACACTCACACTCACAGTCACACTCACACACACACACACCCACCCACCCACTAATATTATAATATATAATACTAATATTTAGCAGCAGGAATTGTTTTGATTGGCTATGCTGTATGATGACATCAGTCTGCCCTCCCCCAGGTATCGGCGTCCCCATCATGCTGGCGTACGTGTACGGGGTGGTGCCCATCTCCCTGTGTCGCGGGGGGGGCTGTGGCGTCAGCAGGGGGAAGGGCCGTGGCGTACGGATAGACTTTGACGAGGACGACGGACCAATCACAGGTGAGCAAGGCGTCA
>NC_137690.1:71027596-71090096 GCF_963989245.1 Nansenia antarctica
CGTCCTCAAGGAAGCCGGAATGTGGGTTCAGATTACGTCTTTCTAGGATGACCAGATGACGTCTTTCCATATTCGGCTTCCCTGAGGACGTTTTTTGGACTCGTTGTTTACTTAGTCTCTCTCTCTGTCTCTCTCTATTTCTCCCTCTCTCACGGCAGTGGGGGATATCTCATGTGGAGGTGAGAAGATGTGGAACGTGCACTGTCTATGTGATAGGCCAGTCTAACAAAGCAGGGTTCGACTAGATGATCGTGAGTGAAGATATTATCAAAGTGTACGGGTGATCGACAGGCGCGTACTCTTTGATAATATCTTCACTCACGTTCATCTAGTCTAGTCTCGCGCCTGTGCCGTCTCGTCTGTTGTTCTTCCTGCACACCGGTAAAAATATCCGGGATCTAGCAGCGTCGTCGTGCTCGCGCCAACAAACCCCGCGAATGTTTTACTTGC
Organism: Nansenia antarctica; assembly: GCF_963989245.1. Classification (NCBI taxonomy): domain Eukaryota; kingdom Metazoa; phylum Chordata; class Actinopteri; order Argentiniformes; family Microstomatidae; genus Nansenia; species Nansenia antarctica. The sequence goes on from NC_137690.1 coordinate 71,028,047, forward strand.
TCCGGGCAAGTAACTGTCGAACCCTGCAAAGCCAGACCTCCTGTGTCCTTATCCTGATGGCCTCTGCTCTCTCCTCTAGGGAGTGCACTAACCTGGAGATCCAGGTGGACATCGAGACCAAACCCAGCCACCTCTGCCTGACCAGCGAGGAGGACCTAACGCCCCCCGCCGCCGCCGCCATGGCGACCTCCTCGGCGGGGGGGGAGGAGCCTCAGGACTGCAGCTCCAGAAAGGGCGGGGCTCTGTCAGGCTCCATGACGGGGCTGTCGCCGGGGGCGTCGCTAAGGGAGGGGCTCCGCGACGTCACCCTGGCCCAGCCCGAGAGCATCCGCAGCGACCTGGAGATGTCGGACACGCAGTCGGACGACATCGCCGAGCTGACGTCGGACGACTGTGACTCTCCTCATCCCAAGAGCTGCAGGCCCCCCCCCCAGCACACCTGCAGAGCCCTCCACACCTCCGAAAGCCTTCACTGTCCCCCCCCGGATAACGTCGTCCTCTACGTTTAGGACAAGTCCCAGAACTCTCGGGATTGGGATTGCACAAAACCAACACTTTAGAGTTTTTTTTTAGCTTTTCTTTATTCATTGAATTAGCTTTCTGGTTTTTTATTGTTTTGCGTTTTATGTTTCAATTCACGAAAATGTCTTATACACGCAGACAGCCATCTACTTGTTGTCTGTCTGTCTTTCTATCAGACTGTCGGTTTCCTCTTTGAGTATCGTCAGGGTTCTAAACTGAGATTTAATAAAAAAAAACAAGTTTTGTTTAATTCTTGGTTCTAAAATGCCTTGGCTACTAAAGCAAAAAAAATAAAAAAAAATCTAAACAAGTGGTTAAAATTTGCCACAAGAAATCTTAAAGCAAAAATAAAATAAGAAGATGAAACGAGGTGAGATGGCACCAAGCACACCAGTGATTGTGGGTCATGTGGGATCTTTTCTCCTATGGATAGAGATGTTTTTAAGGATGTGTGAGTGTGGCATCTGTGCTAAACTTTGTCTTTGCTTTATTCTCTCTTTTTTTTGCTGAATTAACTACTGAATGACCTTGAATTTCAGTGTTATTTTTCGCTGTGTGCATGAGTCTGCATGAGATCATGTGTTTGGTATGAAAGCGTTCGTGACTTTCACTCGACGTCATAGACAGTGGTGGCCACCACGTTGACTCGCCAGTTTTAACAGAGCCTTCTGGGAAAAAAGTTCTGCAACTCACTATTTCATGATTAGTAGCTAGCTATATTACATGTAGTGACATAAAGTAGTTCCGTTGTTTGAACTGTATGCAGTGTAAACAGCAGGCAGGACAACATCCAAGCAAGAAGCGCAATTATTTTCAAGAAGTCCACTAGTTGTCCACTTGCCACCTGAATAGGGCTGCAGACGACAATTCGGGAGTCAATATGGCGGCCGCAACGAAACAGTGATGTGGTGAAAGTCATGAACACGAGCGTAGTATGTACCAAGTGAAATAGGATGTTTCGCTTGCACAGATACATGGACCTATAGGTGATTTGCACTTGAATCTTTCCTGCACAGAGGGGCTATTGCTGTGTTAGCTAGCTTAGCATGGTGATGCTGTTCAAACAGACTGAGATGCGTACAGAATTTAGACTGTGTCCTCGGCACCTGTGATTGAGACCATGCTTCAGTTTGACCTTGATTGAACTCAGTTTCAATTCACTCCAGAAATCACCTCACTGTCCACTTGGGGTCATGCAGATTGCATTCTTGCTTGAACCATGTGAGAAGTCGGTTTAAAGAGAGATCAATCTCTAGTTATGAATATAAACCACTGACAGTTCACATTCGTTATCGTGTTATTTTAAATTGCCCAATGGTGTCACCACCATGTTAATCAATTTCACTTCAACAAAGTGATTTTTGTAATGATATGTTAATATATGTTGTATTTAATGAAATACCAGACTACACGTCTTCTAGTATCTCTAATTGCATAGCCTACTTTGGGCACTAGGCTATAATGATGTTTCCCCCTTTACTTCTTGTTTTGACATTTGTAGTTGTTTATGCTGTGATAGTCTCAATTATTAGATCTCTGAAAGTCAAAACATGGAATATGAGTAACAAATGATGGACTAGTTTAGAATGTAAGATGTTGCCATAAGGTCAAATGGACAAGACCTATGTACATAGGGAATGGACCTATCGCTAAGCCACGCCCCCTTCGAAAACTCGGACAAACAAACAACGCTTCACTGACAGTGATTGATTGACCGACCATCAGATATTAGCGAGTTGTTTGTCATAGTTTTCTGCCTGTAGTGACTTTTGCTGTGATATGATTGGACAATTTCTATTTTGGGGTGTGGCTTAGCGATCTGGAAAGTACTGTACTGGAAAGTTTTCAGGTGTATAAAATAATACACTCATCCAGACCAATACAGTTAAAGGGACCACCCAACCTGGGGGTGAGTTTCCTGAAAGCTTAAAACGTACAACTAACCAGTTTAAATGATTGTATTATTAACATGAGAAGTCAGAGCATGCAGAACGTGTTGGAGGTGAGGTGACCTGGGGACACAGTTGGCCAGTAAACAAAGAGTCCAAAAGATGTCCTCAGGGAAGCTGGAATGTGCATTCAGATGACGTCTTTCTAGGACGCCCAGGTGACGTCTTTAGTAGTCCATAAGATGTCCTAAAGACGTCATCTGGACGTCCTAGAAAGACGTCATCTGAACCCACATTCCGGTTTCCCTGAGGACATCTTTTGGACTCTTTGTTTACTGCGACTGTACCAGGATCCAGGGCGATCTCCGACCAGACTCAAGTGGGGGGGGGGGCCAAGCGGTTGACAGTCGTTCACTGGGGTGACCAATGATAATCCATAACCCAAAAAACATGAGCCCCATGGTTCATTCAATTAAAGCAGGTGCACCCCCCAGCGTAGGGCACAGCCCCCCCCAGCGTAGGGCACAGCCCCCCCCTCTTCATTATCCACACTGTGCCAACAGCATCAAGGGTCTCCCTCACCAGACTGAAGTTAAATACAAGCTGACACAGCAATAGCCCCCACTGGCTCTCTGGCACGCTAGTGGTCTGCTCAAATGTTTGTTTGTGTGTGTGTGTGTGTGTGTGTGTGTGTGTGTGTGAGTGTGTGTGTGAGAGAGAGAGCAGATGTGTGTACTACTCAATCACAAAGACCATCAATAACAGTTAAATGCGCAATTCACATTCTCCACAGAGAAAGATAGAACGAACGGACTCCTTTGCGAATGTATTTGTTTGTCCCACTATCGAGTGAATTTACGAATGAGCACTTGTGCACTTTATATCAATGTTGTTGTTGTTGTTTTTTTTTTGTTGCTATTCATAATGAATTCCTGCCTGTTTCAGAAGTGTCTTCCATTGCATAACATCATTCTTCTTATCTGTGGGATTTACCAAATGAGTCAATTATTATCAGAAAGCTTTTACAGTACATTGGATGTAATAATGAAATGTTTGCAGACCGATTCATATTTTTTCTAGAAAAGTCTCACTTTCCCCACTTTGTTTTGCTGTGAACCCCCATGTGCTCCAGGGTCAGAGATGTGCTCAGTTGTAGTCGTATTGAGGAATCTCCACCAGTGGCGGACTCGGGGTGTTTGAAGGGCAGGGGGGGCGAAAAGAAAAAAAGGGCACCTACTGCACAACATGGGACCCCATCAGTGCACATGGTCAAGTTTAGACAATAGCCAATAGGGCACATCCTCTAATTTTGCCACTCAAAAGGTCACTTTAGTGTGACGTTTTTCAACTGTGGGGGCACATGGTCAAGTTTAGACCATTGGAAGGACAGCCAATAGGGCACATCCTCTAATTTTGCCACTCAAAAGGGCACTTTAGTGCGACGTTTTTCAACTGTGGGGGCACCAGGAGGGGCGGTCGCCCCCCCCTGCCCCCCCCCCCCCCCCCCCCCCGAGTCCGCCAGTGATCTCCACGTTTCTTTTCAGATAAGCTTTATGAAGTCTGCCCATACACTCGGGCAGCGATTAGTCTAGTATGTTGATGTGATTCAGTTCGGCTTCTTTCTGCTTGTGAGAAACTATCTGAATGTACCATGGATTGAAACATAACTCCCTGAAGATAAGAGAAGAATTTCCTCTAAGAACACACATGTGGATGTGGAAGAATATGTACCGGTATTAATATATAAATAGCAATATAGAAGTATTGATATGTCAATGTGTCAGTTCTGACACGGCTTCGTAAGCCCTTGTGTGGGGCAGAACACAAAGGACTGTGAAAGATGTGGACATTTTGGGGGAAATAAAAGCGTTCTTATGTTGCGCCGATATCGATTTGTTTTTCTCCTTCTGATATTGTACACTGTAAAAAATAGTGTGCTTGCTCTGCTTAAAAAAGTGAGGCAACTGCTTGCATCAGCTTTTGAAATATTACCAACAAGTCTGAATGTTATGTATTATATACAGTACTTACTGTAACCTAACTATATTTTATCAGTTCCAGAGTCATTATTGTAAATTGGATCTACTTAATTCTGGTAGAGAACTATATTAAAAACTACAGAGAGATAGAGAGAGAGAGAGATAGAGAGGCAGAGAGGGGGAATGAGAGATGGAGAGAGAGAGAGAGATAGGGGGAGGGAGAGATAGAGAGGGAGAGAGAGAGAGAGGGAGAGGAGATAGACCAAACACACACACACACACACACACAGAGAGAGAGGGAGAGTTTCTCGAAACGTTCACTATGTCGTTACTGATTGATAGCATTCAACACCCAATGGGCGTCAGGGGGGCACAAAGAGGGGCCAATCAGATCACAAGGAGGGCGGGTGCCACCCCGTGACCCCGGTAGCTCCGCCCCTGGTATGAATGTTTGTTGGTCATCTCAAGACGGTCTCACTTGTCAAAGACACGTGTAATCCGAGAAGGGTCCAGCTGCATCTGTCGTTTGGCGACACCCGGACGCATGGAGACTGTGGAGACAACCCCAACCCAACTCAACCCAACCCTACTTGGTGAAGACAGGAACCACAGGCAACCGGTGAAAATCACAGGCATATGGGCTACCATGTCAGGTAAAATAGTCTTACTGGGAATCTATAGCCTACCTTAATACTTGATGTCTTTTATTTTCAGAGAATCCACAGCTCCTGTTTGAAGGGACCGTGTTCCTGCCACTCCACAGAGAAGATCCCCTGACAGGCTGTGAAGAGTACAAGGAGGGAGCAAAGCTTCTCTTCCCACCCTCAGCCATCACTGACACCCTCCTGTTCCTACATCATAAATGTTTTTCACGCCAACTTGTTGGGATAGGTATGAAGTCAACTGCCACCAATGGGCAATACTGTGAAATTGTTGATAAAGAGTAGTCCACAACATCAGGAACACATGCTACCTGAAGAATAGGTTTCTCCACTCTCATATGGAGTAACTCTCCCATGTCACACTGTGATGGTGGTCATTGTAGTCTGTCTGGGATGGAGGATGTCAGTGTAGTCTCTTTCAGAAGGACAGTTTAGTCTCTCTGTGGTGGAGGGGAATCTTGGGGGAGTTGTTACACAACACATTCTTGTCTATTTATTTATTTGTATTTTAAATAATTAGAGCAACCTGGTCTCACACGGCAGACGTTAGAATTCGACGTTTATGGACAAACGTCGAATTCTGACGTGAGATTGCATCCAAACGTCGAATTCCGACGTGACATTGGGGTAGCTCGTTCTGATAGCGCAGGGGTGCGCCTGTTATGTGCGCCTGTCTGGGCTTCTCTCGGGATTATTCCATTTTGAATTGCACTTGCATTAATTAGTTAGGCCACATTTAGGGTTAGGGTTAAGGTTAGGGTTAGGGTTAGGGTTAGGGTAACCATAGGGTTTCCAATTCAAAATGGAATAATCCCGAGAGAAGCCCCAACAGGCGCACATAACAGGCGCACCCCTGCGCTATCAGAACGAGCTACCCCAATGTCACGTCGGAATTCGACGTTTGGATGCAAATGTCACGTCGGAATTCGACGTTTGGATGCAAACGTCGAATTCTGCCGTCTGCCGTGTGAGACCAGGCTGATTAGAGTTAGTAGATTTGTGACAGCCCCCCAGTGTGTCTGAATTGGAGTCCTAGTATACTGTACTTCCAAATGGTTTAGCATGGGGGGTCAGGTTCAGTACTAGATTTGGGCCGAGGTCCAATAGTGTCCTACCTACAAAAGGTTTTGTACATATAATCATTTTGTTCATATAATAATGTTGTACACATAATCATTTTGTTCCTATTTATAATAGTTCCTGCAATTTCCTGTAAATGTCTTTATCAATTAGTAATCCACAGTATGATTATGTATTTGTGTATGTTCTTTTTTAAATAATAAAATGCTGAGACAATACTATGACATTCATTGTGTTCTTCATATTTCCAAGTCATCTTAAGACCCCCCCCAAAAAAAAACTCTCATGCAGTACCACATAACGACACCTGGGGTCGCTTGACACAACGGCAGGCGGGGAACATAGGACCCTTTTTCGGAAGCGGGGAACATAGAACCCTTTTTCGGAAGCGGGGAACATAGAACCCTTTTTCGGAAGCGGGGAACATAGAACCCTTATTTTTTTTTTGCTAAGAAATCGGGGAACATAGGACCCGGGGAACATAGGACCCGGGGAACATAGGGATGACCCCGAAGAATGTTACTCTGTGTACTCGTACATTGATGTAATAATTCATGCAATCAACTTCAGAATGAGAAAACAACACATTTATGTAGGTGGGTAATTACAGCGGACGGCACTGTAGCTGTGTTCTCTGAACGACACTGGGGGTGTAGCTGTGTTCTCTGAACGACACTGGGGGTGTAGCTGTGTTCTCTGAACGACACTGGGGGTGTAGCTGTGTTCTCTGAACGACACTGGGGGTGTAGCTGTGTTCTCTGAACGACGGTGCTGCACAATGCACAATGTTGGAGCAGGGAGGTAGCGGGGAAATGTTTGCATTGTTTGAAACATATCAGACACACACACGCACAACAAATGTATGTAGGTAGACAATTACAGCTTATCAGGCAGCGGAAACCGCAAATATATTATCAAGTGACGAAAATACACTTGATTAGACTACATTATCAGGCGTTTAATAGCGTTAGCGTGACAGTGCCTGCTTCAGAAAAGATTAATCACTATCAGGCTAAATCCAAACTTTGACTTGATTGCAATCTTGATTAGGCTTTATTCATAGGCTATTTCAACTAGCTATTTCTAATGCAAAGAATATTATGATATCATACTATACTATACAATATGATATGATCTTCTTTTTTTCACTTTATAATTTTTTTCCTTAGTATGATAATAATAATGATAAAGTATCATACTTCATATAAGTATCATAAAGTATCATACTATTATTTCTATTGTTGCTAAATAAAAAATGTTACCTTAATGCTTTTATCATGCTTGTTTTATTTCATTAACAACCTCACTTACTTGCTCTCTGTATGTGAAAGCAGCTGGTGAAAGCGGGAACAATTCAGCAACCGACCAAATGTTTTTTGCTTTTATTCAGAACATTTTTAATGAATTTCAACGTTGTTGAGCGCTGCTTGGCCTCCTCCGAGTTCCTTGGCCCTCCTCCTCTTCTCTGGATTGTGGGGTGACCACGCGTACTAGCGCCGGTGAGTAGACCGTGTGTCCCTCGTCACTGATCACCTGCAGGAACTGAGCCTGACCCTCTTGACCCTCTCTCATGGTTTCCATGGGAACGGAGAATGACAGGAACCCAGGGGGGTCGTCCCTCCTGACCACCGTGGCGCGAGGGTGGAGGCCGGATGACGCTGTTGCGGTTGTGGTCGGAGGGCTGCCGTGACCGCTACAGCCCACAGAGACCTGGTTGCCGTCGAGGAAGAGGAAGTAGTTAGATTGATTGATTGATTGATTGATTGATTATACGTTATTGTCCCCGAGGGGAAACTTGTCTTGGGCATGGTACTTTCATGCTTCAAGTGCAACAGAGACGATACATACAACATACAGTAGGCAAAGTAAACAACAGGACAGCAACAAACATTGAGTGACATTGGCAGCAGTTTCCACCTGGACATGGCATCATTTGGTATAAATATATATTGCACATAACCCTTCAAGTGGTGTTTTCGAATATTGCACATGGCCCTTCAAGTGGTGTCTAAGATAAAGTGCAGGTGCTGGTGATCATGTCCCAATCATCGTTTCTGCTTGAGCGAATTGATTAGTTTAATGGAGAATGGGACAAATTATAGTTTTAAGAGCTTATAATTACATCTTGGCATGCGAAGCCTTCTACCTAGGGGGAGAACTTCGTATTCTGTGGAGAGCGGATGTTGGGGGTCTGCGATGATCTTATTGTCCAGGACAGTTTTTTCATATAGTTTATTTAGGATCACATAGTCTCTTTCACCTACAATTTTCATGGCTGTTTTGTGAATGCTGACTAGTCTGTTTTTGTTGTTGTACAGTTAAGTTGCCAAACCACACAATTATTCCATATCTGATAACACTTTCAACAATGGACTGATAGAAAATTCTCATGATCTGCTTTCTCACCCCATAAAGCCTGGGTCGCCTCAGGCGATAAAGCCTATAGCTGATCTCCTGGTTGTAGATGTTTGGCTGCTGGGGAGGAGGCTGTACAGGTGCAGGCTGTACCCAGGGCGTGAAGGTCCTTCCTGGGCTCGTCTGAGCCCGGTGCCCTGGTTGGCCGCTCCAGGAATGTGGGGACCTCTCTGCTAGAAGCACGTGTCCTGGACCAAAGTTTTGGATGTAAGCCCCGCCGTGGAAGGGAGGCTGAGACAGCAGCCTAGTGGACAGGGTGCCCTCCTCTGACTCGCTGGCCAGGTGGTAGAGGGTCCAGATCTGATTGGTGTTGCTCTGAGGGACAGGCTCCGTGGAGCGGCCTGCTTCAGTAGGAACCCTCTGTGAGATCTGACCCTGGTCATCTGGAAATTATACAATAATAATAATAATAATAATAATAATAATACATTAGACTTATACGTATAGCGCTTTTCTAGACACTCAAAGACGCTTTACAACGCTTTTTGAAAAGGTCGGGTAGTAATAATAAAAAGAAACAAATAATAAATAAAAGAAAGTATAGGGGTCTAATTAAGTTTTAGATGTACTACTCAATCAACTCTGTATACTGCAAGTATATCTAGATTTCAGGCGGAGAAGCGGCGAACAAGCAACGGCAGCGTCGTCTCTCGACCGGCATTTAAAAAACAAAACAAAAAAAGGCTTGTATATGTATATCATATTGATGATACAACATCAAAAGGAGAATATTGAGTATGTTCAACTTAATTGACGAAAGTAAATATACTTCAAATATAATTGGGGAAGATAGTTATATTATCAAAGCTAAATGTCAGTATTCTAGAGGAAATGTACCTTGTCTTGTCTGCACACCCTGTGATTGTGTGGAAAGTCATAAAACCAAGGCAGTAGAACATCTCTCTGTACCTGTGAGAGAGGATGTCTTTGGAGATATTCTTGGCGATGTGTGTCTCTCTGGTGTCCCTGCTCCCACTACCACTGTTTCAGAAGGAGCTCTATCTGTGATGTCACTTCCTGAACATTTTGCACACACTGCTGATGAAATGCCTCCAATCGTAGCAGTTTGTGACTCTGGTAGGTCTGCCATTGATGGGGCTTTCTCAGGGATTGACAGTCTTTGTAGGTCCACAGTAGGCACAGAGGGAACCCTGGTCAGACTGGATTTAGATGATGCCTTCAGAGATCCATCCGAATGAGCTGGAGATAGAGAGAAAAAAGAACATGAGAGAAATCAATTTGTGTTAACGTTTTTTTCCATTATCGTCTCTGTCCTAACCATTAATAACAGGGACTGGTGTTCGTAAACAATCTTTACAAAGTAAGCTACTCATACCTGAAACAAAGGATGTTTGTGGAGATAGTCTGGGAGACGTGCCTCTCTCTGGCGTTCCGGTCCCCAATCCAGCTGTTTCAGAGGAAGCTCTTTCTGATAGGTCACTTCTGGAGCATCTCGCAGACACAGCTGGTGAAAAAGTGTCACTGAGAGACCCAGAGGGAACCCTGGTCAGACTGGATTTAGGTGATGCTTTCAGAGATCCATCCGAATGAACTATAGGTAGGGAGATAAAAGAACATGAGAGAAATCAAATTGTGTTAATGTTTTTCCATTATCATCACTGTTCTAACCAGTAGTAATAGGGACTAGCATAGGTGAAAGTGGGCCGGAACGGTCCGGTGCTGCGTTCCGGCAAGACTTTCTGTGCCGGAACGCCGTTGGGGGAAGAGATGCAGCTGCCTGTCAATCAAAATCCGATTGCTGCAGAGTGCAGAAGCAATCACGATTCACGATCCATAATTTCCAACAAGGAAACACATGGCTGACGTTATGTTATGAAAGAACCTGTGTTCAAGCGAGCTGCATGTAACGTAGCAATTATGGAAGCATATAGTGGACTTTATTCAAATGTTAATGCAATTTGAGATTGCATTTGCATGTTCCACTTTTGCATGCATTCTTTCAGACAATATTCAAATTCAAATGCAATTCTAATGATTTGCATTTTCATTTTCATGTACCTGATGTGCACATTCGCTGTCAATATTAAAATGATAATGCAAAGCCATTTGACATTTAATTTTCAAAGTCATGCGCTGCTTTGTAGCTGACAAAATTCAAAAGTTCATTCTAATGTGAAAATTACTATGCAATCCCAAAATGCCACTTTTGCCTGCGTTATTTGAGTCAATATTCAAATTGTAATGCAATAATGTGATACGCAATTGCATTTACATGTTCTAGTAAACACATCCGCTTTGTAGCTGACCAAATTAAAATGTTCATTCTAATGTGAAAATGACTATGCAATCCCAAAATAGCATATTCATTTGCCACTTTTGCCTGCGTTATTTGAGTCAATATTCAAATTGTAATGAAATAATGTGATTAGCAATTGCATTTATATGTTCGAGGAAACACATCCGCTCATTAGAATTGCATTTGAATTTGAATATTGTCTGAAAGAATGCATGCAAAAGTGGAACATGCAAATGCAATCTCAAATTGCATTAACATTTGAATTGAGTCCACTATATGCTTCTATAAGCAAGCCGTGTTGCCAGATTGGGCTACTTTTGGTCACACTGGACGGGTGGATTCGACAGCTTTTAGACTGGTTGGGCTGGAAATTGTCAATTCCATCTGGCAACCCTGGTAGCAAAATATGTGCATACGTATCTGGTAGCCTACTGGTACTTTCAAATCGCATCGTATTATTATTATTATTATTATTATTAATAATTACAATTTACAATACAAATACAACAATTGGGGGTCCCTCAAAGAAAATGTGGGCGCACTGCGCGCGCACAACATCAACCTCCAAGGCTTGATTCTGACCCAGGAAAAACCCTGGTATGTACTGTATAACATGATAGCCATCTATGAGCAATGCACTGTATATAAGATGATGACCAAGGGTCTTTCTGCTGCTGACCAAGGGGTTGAGTTCACTTGATGAGGCCCAATTTTATTTTAGACTCTGTAGGCTACTGTATTTGTTTATTAAGACTTAAGATATATTATCTGAATTTCTCTTGTTTTATCAAATGTTCCAATTATTTTCATTTCTTGTGCTGGTTTAAAATTGCAGGAAACTAGCACAAATAATTGTGTGGGAGAGAGGGGCCGCCGCTACCAAAACGTGCACAGTTTTGGGTCGCTCCACCACCAAAAACTCTCACTCCAAACTTTTGGTGAAACTTGGCAGCCCTAAAGTGTTTCTAATTTCGACACCAACACCACAATGTGTGTGTTCAGGGATGCATGAAGCTGGGGGCAGGAGGAGAACAATATGAAACGATGAAGGTTGGGGTAGTAGCCTATAGTTCCTGTAAGAAACTCAAACCACTTTCACCCCTGGGGACTAGTGTTCGTAAACAATCTTTACAAAGTAAGCCACTCATACCTGAAACAAAGGATGTTTGTGGAGCCCTGACCAGACTGGATTTAGGTGACAAATCTGTAGCCGTCAGAGATGCATCAGTATGAACTGTGAATGGAGGGGCAAAAACAACATGAAGGTTATTATGCTACCATAGATATACAGATATTGATATACAGTACATACTGTATATTCCTTGAAAAAGTCATAAAACCAAGGCAGTGGAACATTTCTCTGTACCTGTGAGAGAGGATGTCTTTGGAGATATTCTTGGCGACGTGTGTCTCTCTGGTGTCCCTGCTCCCACTACCACTGTTTCAGAAGGAGCTCTATCTGTGATGTCACTTCCTGAACATTTTGCACACACTGCTGATGAAATGCCTCCAATCGTAGCAGTTTGTGACTCTGGTAGGTCTGCCATTGATGGGGCTTTCTCGGGGATTGACAGTCTTTGTAGGTCCACAGTAGGCACAGAGGGAACCCTGGTCAGACTGGATTTAGATGATGCCTTCAGAGATCCATCCGAATGAGCTGGAGATAGAGAGAAAAAAGAACATGAGAGAAATCAATTTGTGTTAACGTTTTTTCCATTATCGTCTCTGTTCTAACCATTAATAATAGGGACTGGTGTTCGTAAACAATCTTTACAAAGTAAGCTACTCATACCTGAAACAAAGGATGTTTGTGGAGATAGTCTGGGAGACGTGCCTCTCTCTGGCGTTCCGGTCCCCAATCCAGCTGTTTCAGAGGAAGCTCTTTCTGATAGGTCACTTCTGGAGCATCTCGCAGACACAGCTGGTGAAAAAGTGTCACTGAGAGACCCAGAGGGAACCCTGGTCAGACTGGATTTAGGTGATGCTTTCAGAGATCCATCCGAATGAACTATAGGTAGGGAGATAAAAGAACATGAGAGAAATCAAATTGTGTTAATGTTTTTCCATTATCATCACTGTTCTAACCAGTAGTAATAGGGACTAGCATAGGTGAAAGTGGGCCGGAACGGTCCGGTGCTGCGTTCCGGCAAGACTTTCTGTGCCGGAACGCCGTTGGGGGAAGAGATGCAGCTGCGTGTCAATCAAAATCCGATTGCTGCAGAGTGCAGAAGCAATCACGATTCACGATCCATCATTTCCAACAAGGAAACACATGGCTGACGTTATGTTATGAAAGAACCTGTGTTCAAGCGAGCTGCATGTAACGTAGCAATTATGGAAGCATATAGTGGACTTTATTCAAATGTTAATGCAATTTGAGATTGCATTTGCATGTTCCACTTTTGCATGCATTCTTTCAGACAATATTCAAATTCAAATGCAATTCTAATGATTTGCATTTTCATTTTCATGTACCTGATGTGCACATTCGCTGTCAATATTAAAATGATAATGCAAAGCCATTTGACATTTAATTTTCAAAGTCATGCGCTGCTTTGTAGCTGACAAAATTCAAAAGTTCATTCTAATGTGAAAATTACTATGCAATCCCAAAATGCCACTTTTGCCTGCGTTATTTGAGTCAATATTCAAATTGTAATGCAATAATGTGATACGCAATTGCATTTACATGTTCTAGTAAACACATCCGCTTTGTAGCTGACAAAATTAAAATGTTCATTCTAATGTGAAAATGACTATGCAATCCCAAAATAGCATATTCATTTGCCACTTTTGCCTGCGTTATTTGAGTCAATATTCAAATTGTAATGCAATAATGTGATTAGCAATTGCATTTATATGTTCGAGGAAACACATCCGCTCATTAGAATTGCATTTGAATTTGAATATTGTCTGAAAGAATGCATGCAAAAGTGGAACATGCAAATGCAATCTCAAATTGCATTAACATTTGAATTGAGTCCACTATATGCTTCTATAAGCAAGCCGTGTTGCCAGATTGGGCTACTTTTGGTCACACTGGACGGGTGGATTCGACAGCTTTTAGACTGGTTGGGCTGGAAATGGTCAATTCCATCTGGCAACCTTGGTAGCAAAATATGTGCATACGTATCTGGTAGCCTACTGGTACTTTCAAATCGCATCGTATTATTATTATTATTATTAATAATTACAATTTACAATACAAATACAACAATTGGGGGTCCCTCAAAGAAAATGTGGGCGCACTGCGCGCGCACAACATCAACCTCCAAGGCTTGATTCTGACCCAGGAAAAACCCTGGTATGTACTGTATAACATGATAGCCATCTATGAGCAATGCACTGTATATAAGATGATGACCAAGGGTCTTTCTGCTGCTGACCAAGGGGTTGAGTTCACTTGATGAGGCCCAATTTTATTTTAGACTCTGTAGGCTACTGTATTTGTTTATTAAGACTTAAGATATATTATCTGAATTTCTCTTGTTTTATCAAATGTTCCAATTATTTTCATTTCTTGTGCTGGTTTAAAATTGCAGGAAACTAGCACAAATAATTGTGTGGGAGAGAGGGGCCGCCGCTACCAAAACGTGCACAGTTTTGGGTCGCTCCACCACCAAAAACTCTCACTCCAAACTTTTGGTGAAACTTGGCAGCCCTAAAGTGTTTCTAATTTCGACACCAACACCACAATGTGTGTGTTCAGGGATGCATGACGCTGGGGGCAGGAGGAGAACAATATGAAACGATGAAGGTTGGGGTAGTAGCCTATAGTTCCTGTAAGAAACTCAAACCACTTTCACCCCTGGGGACTAGTGTTCGTAAACAATCTTTACAAAGTAAGCCACTCATACCTGAAACAAAGGATGTTTGTGGAGCCCTGACCAGACTGGATTTAGGTGACAAACCTGTAGCCCTCAGAGATGCATCAGTATGAACTGTGAATGGAGGGGCAAAAACAACATGAAGGTTATTATGCTACCATAGATATACAGATATTGATATACAGTACATACTGTATATTCCTTGAAAAAGTCATAAAACCAAGGCAGTAGAACATTTCTCTGTACCTGTGAGAGAGGATGTCTTTGGAGATATTCTTGGCGACGTGTGTCTCTCTGGTGTCCCTGCTCCCACTACCACTGTTTCAGAAGGAGCTCTATCTGTGATGTCACTTCCTGAACATTTTGCACACACTGCTGATGAAATGCCTCCAATCGTAGCAGTTTGTGACTCTGGTAGGTCTGCCATTGATGGGGCTTTCTCAGGGATTGACAGTCTTTGTAGGTCCACAGTAGGCACAGAGGGAACCCTGGTCAGACTGGATTTAGATGATGCCTTCAGAGATCCATCCGAATGAGCTGGAGATAGAGAGAAAAAAGAACATGAGAGAAATCAATTTGTGTTAACGTTTTTTCCATTATCGTCTCTGTTCTAACCATTAATAATAGGGACTGGTGTTCGTAAACAATCTTTACAAAGTAAGCCACTCATACCTGAAACAAAGGATGTTTGTGGAGATAGTCTGGGAGACGTGCCTCTCTCTGGCGTTCCGGTCCCCAATACAGCGGTTTCAGAGGAAGCTCTTTCTGATAGGTCACTTCTGGAGCATCTTGCAGACACAGCTGGTGAAAAAGTGTCACTGAGGGACCCAGAGGGAACCCTGGTCAGACTGGATTTAGGTGATGCTTTCAGAGATCCATCCGAATGAACTATAGGTAGGGAGATAAAAGAACATGAGAGAAATCAAATTGTGTTAATGTTTTTCCATTATCATCACTGTTCTAACCAGTAGTAATAGGGACTAGCATAGGTGAAAGTGGGCCGGAACGGTCCGGTGCTGCGTTCCGGCAAGACTTTCTGTGCCGGAACGCCGTTGGGGGAAGAGATGCAGCTGCCTGTCAATCAAAATCCGATTGCTGCAGAGTGCAGAAGCAATCACGATTCACGATCCATAATTTCCAACAAGGAAACACATGGCTGACATTATGTTATGAAAGAACCTGTGTTCAAGCGAGCTGCATGTAACGTAGCAATTATGGAAGCATATAGTGGACTTTATTCAAATGTTAATGCAATTTGAGATTGCATTTGCATGTTCCACTTTTGCATGCATTCTTTCAGACAATATTCAAATTCAAATGCAATTCTAATGATTTGCATTTTCATTTTCATGTACCTGATGTGCACATTCGCTGTCAATATTAAAATTATAATGCAAAGCCATTTGACATTTTTCAAAGTCATGCGCTGCTTTGTAGCTGACAAAATTCAAAAGTTCATTCTAATGTGAAAATTACTATGCAATCCCAAAATGCCACTTTTGCCTGCGTTATTTGAGTCAATATTCAAATTGTAATGCAATAATGTGATACGCAATTGCATTTACATGTTCTAGTAAACACATCCGCTTTGTAGCTGACAAAATTAAAATGTTCATTCTAATGTGAAAATGACTATGCAATCCCAAAATAGCATATTCATTTGCCACTTTTGCCTGCGTTATTTGAGTCAATATTCAAATTGTAATGCAATAATGTGATTAGCAATTGCATTTATATGTTTGAGGAAACACATCCGCTCATTAGAATTGCATTTGAATTTGAATATTGTCTGAAAGAATGCATACAAAAGTGGAACATGCAAATGCAATCTCAAATTGCATTAACATTTGAATTTAGTCCACTATATGCTTCTATAAGCAAGCCGTGTTGCCAGATTGGGCTACTTTTGGTTACACTGGACGGGTGGATTCGACAGCTTTTAGACTGGTTGGGCTGGAAATTGTCAATTCCATCTGGCAACCCTGGTAGCAAAATATGTGCATACGTATCTGGTAGCCTACTGGTACTTTCAAATCGCATCGTATTATTATTATTATTATTATTAATAATTACAATTTACAATACAAATACAACAATTGGGGGTCCCTCAAAGAAAATGTGGGCGCACTGCACGCGCACAACATCAACCTCCAAGGCTTGATTCTGACCCAGGAAAAACCCTGGTATGTACTGTATAACATGATAGCCATCTATGAGCAATGCACTGTATATAAGATGATGACCAAGGGTCTTTCTGCTGCTGACCAAGGGGTTGAGTTCACTTGATGAGGCCCAATTTTATTTTAGACTCTGTAGGCTACTGTATTTGTTTATTAAGACTTAAGATATATTATCTGAATTTCTCTTGTTTTATCAAATGTTCCAATTATTTTCATTTCTTGTGCTGGTTTAAAATTGCAGGAAACTAGCACAAATAATTGTGTGGGAGAGAGGGGCCGCCGCTACCAAAACGTGCACAGTTTTGGGTCGCTCCACCACCAAAAACTCTCACTCCAAACTTTTGGTGAAACTTGGCAGTCCTAAAGTGTTTCTAATTTCGACACCAACACCACAATGTGTGTGTTCAGGGATGCATGAAGCTGGGGGCAGGAGGAGAACAATATGAAACGATGAAGGTTGGGGTAGTAGCCTATAGTTCCTGTAAGAAACTCAAACCACTTTCACCCCTGGGGACTAGTGTTCGTAAACAATCTTTACAAAGTAAGCCACTCATACCTGAAACAAAGGATGTTTGTGGAGCCCTGACCAGACTGGATTTAGGTGACAAACCTGTAGCCCTCAGAGATGCATCAGTATGAACTGTGAATGGAGGGGCAAAAACAACATGAAGGTTATTATGCTACCATAGATATACAGATATTGATATACAGTACATACTGTATATTCCTTGAAAAAGTCATAAAACCAAGGCAGTAGAACATTTCTCTGTACCTGTGAGAGAGGATGTCTTTGGAGATATTCTTGGCGACGTGTGTCTCTCTGGTGTCCCTGCTCCCACTACCACTGTTTCAGAAGGAGCTCTATCTGTGATGTCACTTCCTGAACATTTTGCACACACTGCTGATGAAATGCCTCCAATCGTAGCAGTTTGTGACTCTGGTAGGTCTGCCATTGATGGGGCTTTCTCAGGGATTGACAGTCTTTGTAGGTCCACAGTAGGCACAGAGGGAACCCTGGTCAGACTGGATTTAGGTGATGCTTTCAGAGATCCATCCGAATTAACTATAGGTAGGGAGATAAAAGAACATGAGAGAAATCAAATTGTGTTAATGTTTTTCCATTATCATCACTGTTCTAACCAGTAGTAATAGGGACTAGCATAGGTGAAAGTGGGCCGGAACGGTCCGGTGCTGCGTTCCGGCAAGACTTTCTGTGCCGGAACGCCGTTGGGGGAAGAGATGCAGCTGCCTGTCAATCAAAATCCGATTGCTGCAGAGTGCAGAAGCAATCACGATTCACGATCCATAATTTCCAACAAGGAAACACATGGCTGACGTTATGTTATGAAAGAACCTGTGTTCAAGCGAGCTGCATGTAACGTAGCAATTATGGAAGCATATAGTGGACTTTATTCAAATGTTAATGCAATTTGAGATTGCATTTGCATGTTCCACTTTTGCATGCATTCTTTCAGACAATATTCAAATTCAAATGCAATTCTAATGATTTGCATTTTCATTTTCATGTACCTAATGTGCACATTCGCTGTCAATATTAAAATGATAATGCAAAGCCATTTGACATTTAATTTTCAAAGTCATGCGCTGCTTTGTAGCTGACAAAATTCAAAAGTTCATTCTAATGTGAAAATTACTATGCAATCCCAAAATGCCACTTTTGCCTGCGTTATTTGAGTCAATATTCAAATTGTAATGCAATAATGTGATACGCAATTGCATTTACATGTTCTAGTAAACACATCCGCTTTGTAGCTGACAAAATTAAAATTTTCATTCTAATGTGAAAATGACTATGCAATCCCAAAATAGCATATTCATTTGCCACTTTTGCCTGCGTTATTTGAGTCAATATTCAAATTGTAATGCAATAATGTGATTAGCAATTGCATTTATATGTTCGAGGAAACACATCCGCTCATTAGAATTGCATTTGAATTTGAATATTGTCTGAAAGAATGCATGCAAAAGTGGAACATGCAAATGCAATCTCAAATTGCATTAACATTTGAATTGAGTCCACTATATGCTTCTATAAGCAAGCCGTGTTGCCAGATTGGGCTACTTTTGGTCACACTGGACGGGTGGATTCGACAGCTTTTAGACTGGTTGGGCTGGAAATTGTCAATTCCATCTGGCAACCCTGGTAGCAAAATATGTGCATACGTATCTGGTAGCCTACTGGTACTTTCAAATCGCATCGTATTATTATTATTATTATTATTAATAATTACAATTTACAATACAAATACAACAATTGGGGGTCCCTCAAAGAAAATGTGGGCGCACTGCGCGCGCACAACATCAACCTCCAAGGCTTGATTCTGACCCAGGAAAAACCCTGGTATGTACTGTATAACATGATAGCCATCTATGAGCAATGCACTGTATATAAGATGATGACCAAGGGTCTTTCTGCTGCTGACCAAGGGGTTGAGTTCACTTGATGAGGCCCAATTTTATTTTAGACTCTGTAGGCTACTGTATTTGTTTATTAAGACTTAAGATATATTATCTGAATTTCTCTTGTTTTATCAAATGTTCCAATTATTTTCATTTCTTGTGCTGGTTTAAAATTGCAGGAAACTAGCACAAATAATTGTGTGGGAGAGAGGGGCCGCCGCTACCAAAACGTGCACAGTTTTGGGTCGCTCCACCACCAAAAACTCTCACTCCAAACTTTTGGTGAAACTTGGCAGCCCTAAAGTGTTTCTAATTTCGACACCAACACCACAATGTGTGTGTTCAGGGATGCATGAAGCTGGGGGCAGGAGGAGAACAATATGAAACGATGAAGGTTGGGGTAGTAGCCTATAGTTCCTGTAAGAAACTCAAAACACTTTCACCCCTGGGGACTAGTGTTCGTAAACAATCTTTACAAAGTAAGCCACTCATACCTGAAACAAAGGATGTTTGTGGAGCCCTGACCAGACTGGATTTAGGTGACAAATCTGTAGCCGTCAGAGATGCATCAGTATGAACTGTGAATGGAGGGGCAAAAACAACATGAAGGTTATTATGCTACCATAGATATACAGATATTGATATACAGTACATACTGTATATTCCTTGAAAACGTCATAAAACCAAGGCAGTAGAACATCTCTCTGTACCTGTGAGAGAGGATGTCTTTGGAGATATTCTTGGCGACGTGTGTCTCTCTGGTGTCCCTGCTCCCACTACCACTGTTTCAGAAGGAGCTCTATCTGTGATGTCACTTCCTGAACATTTTGCACACACTGCTGATGAAATGCCTCCAATCGTAGCAGTTTGTGACTCTGGTAGGTCTGCCATTGATGGGGCTTTCTCGGGGATTGACAGTCTTTGTAGGTCCACAGTAGGCACAGAGGGAACCCTGGTCAGACTGGATTTAGATGATGCCTTCAGAGATCCATCCGAATGAGCTGGAGATAGAGAGAAAAAAGAACATGAGAGAAATCAATTTGTGTTAACGTTTTTTCCATTATCGTCTCTGTTCTAACCATAAATAATAGGGACTGGTGTTCGTAAACCATCTTTACAAAGTAAGCTACTCATACCTGACACAAAGGATGTTTGTGGAGATAGTCTGGGAGACGTGCCTCTCTCTGGCGTTCCGGTCCCCAATACAGCTGTTTCAGAGGAAGCTCTTTCTGATAGGTCACTTCTGGAGCATCTTGCAGACACAGCTGGTGAAAAAGTGTCACTGAGGGACCCAGAGGGAACCCTGGTCAGACTGGATTTAGGTGACAAATCTGTAGCCGTCAAAGATGCATCAGTATGAACTGTGAATGGAGGGGCAAAAACAACATGAAGGTTATTATGCTACCATAGATATACAGATATTGATATACAGTACATACTGTATATTCCTTGAAAAAGTCATAAAACCAAGGCAGTAGAACATTTCTCTGTACCTGTGAGAGAGGATGTCTTTGGAGATATTCTTGGCGATGTGTGTCTCTCTGGTGTCCCTGCTCCCACTACCACTGTTTCAGAAGGAGCTCTATCTGTGATGTTACTTCCGGAACATTTTGCACACACTGCTGATGAAATGCCTCCAATCGTAGCAGTTTGTGACTCTGGTAGGTCTGCCATTGATGGGGCTTTCTCAGGGATTGACAGTCTTTGTAGGTCCACAGTAGGCACAGAGGGAACCCTGGTCAGACTGGATTTAGATGATGCCTTCAGAGATCCATCCGAATGAGCTGGAGATAGAGAGAAAAAAGAACATGAGAGAAATCAATTTGTGTTAACGTTTTTCCATTATCGTCTCTGTTCTAACCATAAATAATAGGGACTGGTGTTCGTAAACAATCTTTACAAAGTAAGCTACTCATACCTGAAACAAAGGATGTTTGTGGAGATAGTCTGGGAGACGTGCGTCTCTCTGGCGTTCCGGTCCCCAATACAGCTGTTTCAGAGGAAGCTCTTTCTGATAGGTCACTTCTGGAGCATCTCGCAGACACAGCTGGTGAAAAAGTGTCACTGAGGGACCCAGAGGGAACCCTGGTCAGACTGGATTTAGGTGACAAACCTGTAGCTGTCATAGATGAATCAGTATGAATTGTGAATGGAGGGGCAAATAAAATCAAGGTTATTATGCTACCATAGTTACAGTACATGGATAACAAAGATATTCCTTCAAATACGGACATACGGAATGTGTTAGCAAAACATTCCTCTATACATACCTCTGAGAGAGGATGTCTGTGGAGATACTCTGGTGTGTCTCTCTGGTGTCTCTGTTCCCACTATGGCTGTATCGGCTCTTTCTGTGATGTCACTTCCTGAACATCGCACTGGTGGTGAAATGCCTCCAAGGGTAGCAGTAGGTGACTCTGGTAGGTCTTCCATTGACGGTGCTCTGTCAGGGGTTGACAGTCCTGTTATGTCCACAGTAGGCACAGAGGGATCCCTGCCTAGGCTTGTCCATGATAGCTGCCTTGAGGTCTGCTCAACCTCTATATAAACTGGGGTCTCTATGAAAAAACATCAACACATTTCATATGAGTAAATAGAGTAAACATAACGATCGATAACAACCATGCATTTAAAGGGATTTTTTTCCCACAACGTTGACACATTATTTCAAAATCTGTTTCAAAGTATCAGTGTGAGTATTATACTGCACCTGAATTAGATACTCGCAGAGACGTGTGTCTCTCTGGTGTCTCTGCTGGTGTCCCCACACTCTCCTCTCTACTGGGGATCCTGACTGACAGCACTCTGTGGGCTCTCCCTATGGCTGCCCTCTCAATGATGTCAGTCCCTGAACATCTCACAGACACTGTGGGTGAAATGCCCCTGACAGATGCTGAAGAAGAGTGCAGAAGTCCCTCCATTGACGGTACATTGGAAGCTGATTCAAATGCACCTGCACTCAGAGATCCCGAGGGAACCCTGGCCAAACAGGATTCAGACGACAACCCCGTAGCTGTAGGAGAGACATCAACATAAGTTGTGGTTATAAAGACAGACAAAATAAAATACTTTGATTTAAATCCAAATATCCTAAGAGTATGTTGTAATATTCCCCATCAACACTTGAACACTATCTCTAAAGCATTTTTTAAAAATAGCAATATGGACATCATAAATAAATAGAGCAGTACTAAACGATGACAATAGTAACTGTACCTGACACGTGAGATGTTTGTGGAGACACTCTGGGAGACGCGCGTTTCTTGTCAGCTATCTAGAAAAGTACCAACAATGAGGGTTATTCGGCCGTTTCGCTGACCGTTAAAGAAAAATTAATCTAGAATAATTTGTCAGCAGCTACATCCTTATTGCTAATATCGTCGCGCATTGACATAAGCGTTTATGTTGTCTGATTGAAACAATACCGTATGAAACAGTCGTTCGACGGTGTATCCTACTCATGTACACTGCAGTGCAGAAACGTACTAAAGAAACATACCTATTATATTTCCCTAACTTGAGAAACAAACAAAGTGAATAAATTACCATAGTGAGAAAAATGTTTAACTCCTTCCGAGTTAATTAACAACGACGACTGCAACCTTGTGAGCTCCAACGGTCTGCAAAAACACTTCGTTCCCTAGGTCACCATATATCCATAGAAATAGAATGATTCTGTTCTAATTATGGCCGTATCGACAACACATTATATTCTAAACAATAACAAATCGTTTTTGTACGTTTCCTTCATTTCAAAGTAGAATGCACATTAAAACCAGACTGTTTCAGTAAATAGCCTACGTCTCACATGTTTTTCATCTAGTGATACAGTAATGAGACATGTACTACAATTTGCGAAATACTTTATTGATAACAAAAATCAATAATAATAATAAAAAAAGTTGAGGGTCTCTGTTTCAGTCCATCATTGTTGTGTATTGTACTAGTAATATTGTAATAGTCTAAATAGTCAAAAGCTTCCAGGCTAAATTTAATCAAAGGCTAAATCCTCAAATGAATGTACCAAATAGACTATACACTGTATTCATGTTTTACCCATGCCCTGTCACTATGTGTCTCTGTACGTGAATGAAAGATGAGCTCATCTTCAGGTCTGACCACCAGAGGGCAGCAGCAGTCCTATTGTCAAATCATGATGATCTCTCTTTCTCTCTGTGTCTCTCTCTATCTGCGTCTCTCTCTCTGTCTCTCTCTCTGTCTGTTCCTCTGCCTCTCTCTCTGTCTGTTCCTCTCTCTCTCTCTCTCTCTCTCTCTCTCTCTCTCTCTCTCTCTCTCTCTGTGTCTGTGTCTCTCTCTCTCTCTGTCTGTTCCTCTGCCTGTCTCTCTGTTTGTCTGTTCCTCTGCCTCTCTCTCTGTCTTTTCCTCTGCCTCTCTCTCTCTGCCTCTCTCCCTCTCCCTCTCCCTCTCTCTCTGTCTGTTCCTCGGCCTCTCCCTCTGTCTCTGTCTTTTCCTCTGCCTCTCTCTCTCTCTCTCTCTCTCCCTCTCCCTCTCTCTCTCTGTGTTCCTCTGCCTCTCCCTCTGTCTCTGTTCCTCTGCCTCTCCCCCTGTCTCTGTGTCTGTCTGTTTCTCTGCCTTTCTCTCTCTGTCTCACTCTGTCTTTTCTTCTGCCTCTGTCTTTGTCTGTCTGTTCCTCTGCCTCTCACTCTCTCTCTCTCTGCCTCTCACTCTCTCTCTCTCTCTCTCTGCCTCTCACTCTCTCTCTCTCTCTCTGCCTCTCACTCTCTCTCTCTCTCTCTCTCTCTCTGCCTCTGTGTCTGTCTGTTCCTCTGCCTCTCTCTCTCTCTCTCTCTCTCTCTCTCTCTGTCTCTGTGTTTGTCTGTTCCTCTGCCTCTCTCTCTGTCTCTCTCTCTCTCTCTCTCTCTCTCTCTCTCTCTCTCTCTCTGTCTCTCTCTCTCTCTCTCTCTCTCTCTCTCTCTCTCTGTCTCTCTCTCTCAGTCTCTGTGTCTGTCTGTTCCTCTGCCTCTCTCTGTTGCTCTCTGTTCCTCTGGAAATGTATTTTCCCATTCACTGATACTAACTGAAATCTACACACAGCTCTCATGTTCAGTTTGCAATTCAGACATTTGGCCACCGGAGGTTACTCTGACTCTATCTCTAAGTAGTCAAATTGCTATAGCAGCTAGTGCTCAACCAGAGTAGTTGCTGTTGTTTAATCTCAAACCAAATAAACATCTTTATTATGTCCAAGAACCACACTGTAACTGCACCCATTAAACCGTAATTATCATAATAACACAATAACATAATATTGGTCTGTGCTGCAACTGCATTTCACATTAAAGAACTGGAGGAGAAAGATGACCCGCTTGAATAGTTAAAGAACTCTCGATAGCGCTACATTGCTGTTAAGTTCTGAAGGGATAATTCATTCATGCCTTAGTTCTGCAAGGTGTGCCTTTCTCTCCTGGCTTGCCTCTCCCTCACATTATGGCCCAGTGTATTTATATGACATTGTTAAGGGCCAAATACTCAATTCATCTTCAGTCTTACATAATGCATATTGGCTCATATGTTGGCTAGGTTACAGCACACAGACTATTCTTTGACAAACTCGTCCATGCCAGTTTTAGAGCCATTGGCTCTTGGCACTTTTCAGGTGGGTTAAATGTTTCGCTATATTATGGTACATATTGAGAGAAGAGGTATCTTCTCAAAACAGGGTAAACTTTCTTTGAGGTGTGGTTGATCCCTTTTGGGGTATTGTGTTTGGACTGATGGCCAAATTCTTTTAATTGAATCCGTTTTAAATTGAGTCTATAACACAACAACATGTGGGGAAAAAGTGAAGGGGTCTGAATACTTTCCGAAGGCACTGTATACTCACCCCTACATCCAGTCCACTCCAGTCAATATATAATTCTCTCATAACTGTCAAGATATCATGCTCTCATATCTCACGAAACCAGCAGTTTTCACAGTCATTACCCCCTGGGTAAAAAAAATGGCATTGTAAAAAAACCGAACATACATTAATCATCAAAAGCAGCAAGGCTCGAACGGAAAACATAACATGAAGCAATTTGAGAGATATTGATCACATCAATATCTTTCTGTGTTTCCGCAGTTGACCCCTGGAGACTCCCCCATCAAAAATCCAATTCCAATCCTCACCCACCCACTTTAGATGAATCACCCGCTGGTGAGTGACGTCGCGGAGGGAAGGTAGAGGGAGGAAGGGTGGCTACCTACTGTATGTTTATGTCTGTGATATATATATATATATATATATATATATATATATATATATATATATATATATATATAAAAAGCACTCCCTGTGCTCCTTATTGTACTTTAGCCAGACATTCCTAAGTGTTGCCCTCTGACAAATCTCCTCACAATGGCCCCGAGTTCTCCCTATGTGACCTGATCAGGAAACACTCTAGACCCTGATAATAAAATAAAAAACTCATCCCCGTTCCTGTCATCCATCCATCCATTCCTCCCTCCCTCCCTCCTTCCTGCCCTCTTTGAGAGCTGGCTATGCAGTGGTGCAACCGACTCACTGTTTGCTGTGTTGCTAATGAAGAGAAAATGTGTAGCTACGCTTCAATTTCCGCTCTTGTGCACCGTAGCCTCTTCTCTGTGAAGAAGAGGGCTTCTTTAATTATTCGGGATGCCTAAAAGCTTCATAATCCAGGTATGGAAGCGGTGAAGCAGTGTGTTCTGCTTTATCACTATTACAGACAAGACCACTATTAGTTTCCTGCTTTATTTTTGTTTGTTTGTTTCTCTCTTTGTGAGAGTTTGAGAGTTTGAGAGAGAGTTTGAGAGAGAGAGAGAGAGAGAGAGAGAGAGAGAGAGAGAGAGAGAAACTGTGTGACATTCATGCAAGGATGTGGTGGAGAGAGGGAACAAGGTTAAGGAGAAGATGAGGATGACAGGAAAGAGGGCATGCAGATCAGATGACTAACACGATCATCAGTTTATTTATCTTTTTATACGGTGATTCTGGTTTAACCACCACCTGGCATGGTTGGTCGATCATACCCACCAGTAGCCAGAGTTTTTCCCATCTTTATTACAAACATGACAGTCTCAAACAGAAACAACTGTCTGGACAGGCTCTGAACGCTTAACAACTCGTGACGTTAGAATTATAAGGTTCTATCTCCATTTTTGGTCAAAATTGAGTTTTGTTTTTTTACATAATCTGATCCATTAGGTGTTTATTAATGCCTGTGTGGTGTTATTTTTAAAATGTTGACATTTTTTTGTTAGTAATTAATAAAATATAAAGGTTCCATCTCACAAAACATAATGGAATGTAAAAACTTTGACGCTCATTATCTCTGAACTGCCCTAAAAGGAGATAGAACCTTATAATGTTAAGCTCACGAACTGTTGAACTTTTGACTTTGTTTCCGAATTCCAGTACCCTGCTCCCATCGCTCCCATCACTCCATCATGGAAAAGTAGGCAGGCAGACGGACAGACGGACAGGCAGACAGACACAGACAGGGTGATGGCTCATTAATCACCATCGCAGGATTAAGTAGACAGATATGAATAAATAAAGTACACAAAAAAAAGAAAAAAGATTGGGTCTCATGTGGGGCCCGGCTGCTATTCTGCTGATGGGGTGAAATATTGATGTGGAATAAATTCCCCCCTAATTATCGCGGCTGAATTAATAGCGAAGTGTTTAATTAGCCTGGGTTTTTCCTTTTCGGATGGGCTAGGGTTTTGATCTGAGCCATATGGCTGCTGCTCCCTCAGATGTTCCCTGGTTCACAGGCTCTTAAATATGAACTACTTCGTCTTCTGCGCTCTCGCTCTCCCTGCCTCCCTGCCTCCCTTACCCTCCTCTCTTCCGTCACTGTTTCTTATACACTCCCTCACCCTCCCCAGGTGAAACATGACAATCAGGTACTTAATTGAAAAACAAAGCTAGGATGGGAAAATATGAATTCTATTATCGGTGGTGTGCACCGTCGAGAGTCGGGGGTGACTGCGGGGAGGAGCCCAGAGGAGCAGGGCTCAACAGAAGTAAACACTGTGTGTGTAGGCAGAAATAACATCACAGGGGGAGTGACAATGCAAGGAAAACAGGGTTCCCACACCTTCTGAAACATCCAATAAATTCAAGCACCGTTCAAGGACTTTCAAGACTCAATTCCCTCAAATTCAAGGACCCAACACGGCATAGTTTGAGACAGATCTAGATGAGAATTGATATAATAGGAACTATCCGCTCACAGACAGCAATTACAAAGAGAGGCTTGAATGTGTGAACACTAGATGGTCTCTACCACAGCACAGCAAAACAATATATTGTGAAATATGTGTAAAGTTAAGCAATACAGAGACTTATTTACTAGTTGACGAGCTAAGTAAAACATTATATTCATATATATGTATACAGGGCTGGACTGGGACAAAAATTAGGCCCTGGCATTTTTGGCCCAGACAGGCCCATCCCAATCGGTCGGACCACACCCACCAGCACAAAAATACTTGCCTTATATACTCGTCTTATATACTGTGCTGTACAGTCATATGACAAACTGTAGTATTCCCCCAAACCACAACAAAGACGACTACATACAGTAAGCAATGGTACCAGTGCAAGTAGACCAGTGTACTCAGTGATCAGATTCCAGAGCGAATTTACGAACGCAGCCTTGTTGTTCTAGATTTTTTTCTCCCATTATCAACCTATCATTGCGCTTTAGAGTAAAACAAAGCACGCAACTGTCGCGTCTATCTTTTCATGGCAACTCTACATTGTGATTTACAAGGGATATTAACTAATATTAAGTAATATTATTACTTGGTTACATTTTGCAATTGATCCGCGGTACACATGCGTGCCGAACCGTGGGGGGCGATCCGTTACACCCCTAACAGCTACCTACTGTATATTTTCCTTACCGGGTCAACGGTTACAGGCTGACTCGGCCCCGCTTCTTCTGTATCCTCTCTATCCTCTGTATCTGTACCCTGCTCCCGCTCCTCCCTGCTAGCCTCCTCTTCAACCCTAACCCTAACCCTAAACCTCTGTATCTGTACCCTGCTCCCGCTCCTCCCTGCCAGCCTCCTCTTCAACCTGTTGCTGTTGCTGCTGTGGTAAACTTGAGGGTGCAGCAAACATGTCCCTAATGTTTACACATTTGGCAGCATCTGCCTCGAGTTTCTTTTTGTTTTTCTCCCTAAGTTTTTCCCAGCCTCCCTTCCGTTTTAGTGTGCTTTTGCGCTCCATCTCTCTCAGTATCTATCTAGTAACTATCCAGGCTAACTACATTTATTTTGCCGGCCGGCGTGGCCCAAAACTACCGCGAAACTGAGACGGAGGTCTGGTGCTGCGTGCGTGCGTGCGTGACCCCTGACCCCCCCCCCCCCTTCTCTCTGTTGATTGGGCCAGCCCAGTGTCTGTATCGAAAATCGACCAATGGGCCGCTGTCCCTGATTTATGGGCCGTTCAATGGTAGCTTTCGATTTATGGGCCGTTCGATGGTAGCTTTCGGCCGGGCCGGCTGGTAAAAAAATAAAATTAAAAATAAAAATACTTCATAGGGCTGTGGGAACATAGACACACTTGTTGCTGTTCCTCCTCAGACTCCCCTGGTGGCTGTTCCTCCTCAGACTCCCCTGGTGGCTGTTCCTCCTCAGACTCCCCTGGTGGCTGTTCCTCCTCAGACTCCCCTGGTTGCTGTTCCTCCTCAGACTCCCCTGGTGGCTGTTCCTCCTCAGACTCCCCTGGTTGCTGTTCCTCCTCAGACTCCCCTGGTGGCTGTTCCTCCTCAGACTCCCCTGGTGGCTGTTCCTCCTCAGACTCCCCTGGTGGCTGTTCCTCCTCAGACTCCCCTGGTGGCTGTTCCTCCTCAGACTCCCCTGGTGGCTGTTCCTCCTCAGACTCCCCTGGTGGCTGTTCCTCCTCAGACTCCCCTGGTTGCTGTTCCTCCTCAGACTCCCCTGGTGGCTGTTCCTCCTCAGACTCCCCTGGTTGCTGTTCCTCCTCAGACTCCCCTGGTGGCTGTTCCTCCTCAGACTCCCCTGGTTGCTGTTCCTCCTCAGACTCCCCTGGTGGCTGTTCCTCCTCAGACTCCCCTGGTGGCTGTCCCTCCTCAGACTCCCCTGGCTGTTCCTTCTCAGAGTCACCTGGTTATAACAGCAGTGGAACATCAAAAGGAGGTGGCCAGTTCCATTCGTACTACCAACAAGGATTGCAGTAGTAGAGCATTTGAATCACTAGCTGAATATAGTTTTTTCACTACATCAGGAGATGATCAGGTCTGAGGTTTAGATTTTTTTATTGAATTTGAGACATTTGTGACACAGTCTGGTGAAAAAAGGACGTTTTTAGCATGTTGATGTTCTATCTCCATCAGCATATTGTGATTTGCTAAACATGCAGTTAGATGTTCGTAGCTTTGACTGTGGTTGCAGAATTCCCACATCAGTCAGCGTCAAATTGTCACTTTAATTATGTACAGTGTGCACTTGATCGACACCTTTTGTTCTCTTTATGAAGGTGGTACTAGTCTTCTGAGGAGGGTAGAGAGAAAGCTACACTCGTGTTGCTGCACAGTCGGATGGAAACATTTCTGAGGGTATATTTCATGGACCAAGCACCGCCGGTTTTCTCCAGATGAAACCCAATCTTTTTCTCTCACAAAATAAGTCTTCATGACAGCACCTCAGCGTAGAATTGCTTCTGGTGCAAAAAGAGAGGGAAATGTTTCAACCCTGTTTCTCTTCCTCTAGTTCATAGAGTTCTGATAGATTACAGTTTACAGTTAAACATGTATTCCTTCAATGATAAATGGAGGGGGAAAAACAAGTCGCTAATTTCCATGATCGAATGCTGACGGTCAGAAAACATCGATGCTATTGGTGCATTATTTCCAGACTGAGGAATATCACATGATGACCCACGGACACTAGGATCTATGTATGTGTGAACCACAGACACTAGGATCTATGTATGTGTGCTTTGCCAAGAACCCAGAGAAAGTCACTATTTTAAGGTTTGGGGGACTGGTTCAAAAGAAGGGACGCAGACAGACTGCAAAGTACACTGGAAGAATACAAAAGACTGCCACCCCCCAGCCAACCCCACGCACACTACAAACATGACAAAAGACTGCCACCCCCCAACCAACCCCACGCACACCCCCCAACCCCCCCCAGCCAACCCCACGCACACTACAAACATGAACATATTACAGTATTAGAACTACTGCACACAACTGGACTACTTGTATACTATTGGACTAATGTACTACCATACTGTATTGTATTATATAGCATTTCATATCATCGTTCTTTGTACAGCATTTTTGCACTATTGAAGCCACTGTAAAATCCATCACTGTATTACTTTATCAATGTAGGGTTACTTTTTTACTTATTTACGTTACTTATTATTATTGTGTTATTATTATATCTGTTTTTGTATCTGAATGCTGCAATGTCAATGTTGAGGAACCGAAGGCAAATAATTTAACTCTTGTGTACTTAAGCGATGAAAAGAGAGGAGGGAAGACATGCAGGATAGGTCAATGGCCAGAATCGAACCAGGGACCATGCAGATATGTGGCATGCACCTTAGTGCACACATTTACATTTTTGGCATTTAGCAGACGCCTTATTCCAAAGCGACTTACAATCGATACATTTGACTAAGCAAGTGAATGATCAATCCACCCAGGCACCCTGACTCTCAACAACTTATACTGCAGCATCAGTACTTCATCATCATCATCATCATCATCAGGTCATGCGCAAATATGTTCATGAATTTATAATGTATTGACGAAGTAACAGCAAACAGTCAGTGTGGGTTCTAAACCACAAACAAACACTGGCATGTTTACCCAACAAGCTGTGCAACTCTGATAGACCTCTCCCCTAAGCTGGCCCTGCCAAACTTCATCTGCTAAACTGACTCAGACACAGACTCAAACTGGCATGTTCCCTCAGAGCAGTAGTCAAAATGTTATGCAAGATTTATATGAGTGAACATGGGAGATGGGGGGAGGAGGGGGGCGAGAGTGTAGATGTTGTACAAAAGCTGATTTCCGTGTCTCTAAGGTGCACTTGTGACATTGATAACGAGGTGTGTGTGTGTGTGTGTGTGTGTGCGCGTGCGTGCGTGTGTGTGCGTGCGTGGGTGTGCGTGCGCGCGCGTGTGTGTGTGAGAGAGAGAGAGAGAGAAAGAGAGAATGAGACTTTACACAATGTCTAAATCCACACAAGAGTCTAAAGCCCTTGTGTTTGTATTCACAATCCCTGTATTTAGAGTTGCAGCCCTCATCCTCATCCACATCCTATTCACTGACATTCACTTCCATGTGAATCTACTGAGAGGGATCACTTCCAATTGTTGGCCCACTTCCAATTGTTGCCCCATTCTGCTCTGGTGGGGCAACGACTGTAGGGCAGATTGTTCTGACCAGTGCGTCAATCAGATCCCCACTGCCGCTGTACAGTGAGGCTCTCATAAAGGGACATATGCATTAGCCTGGCTCCACTATCACCATGCCTGGCCCATCAATACCAGGTGCAGAAAATAGACATGGGTCATTGAAAGTGCTTGAATTCCCCCCTCTCTCTAAATATGTTTTACTTAGCTTGTCAACTAGTAAATAAGTCTCTCTATTGCTTAACTTTACACATATTTCACAATATATTGTTCTGCTGTGCTGTGGTAGAGAAGGCAAGAGACCATCTAGTGTTCACACATTCAAGCCTCTCTTTTTAATTGTTGTCTGTGAGCGGATAGTTCCTATTATATAAATTATCATCTAGATCTGTCTCAAACTATGCCGTGTTGGGTCCTTGACTTTGAGGGAATTGAGTCTTGAAAGTCCTTGAAAGGTGCTTGAATTTGATGTTTCAGAAGGTGTGGGAACCCTGCAGTTGTTATTTACCATCAAGAGATACTCAACAGGGAGAGATGTTAGAGGATTATTTTAAGGGACATTACAGGTCATGGAGAAGGCTTAATGTGATGCTCACTCTGGCTGCTCACACTCCTCACTGGCACAGAACTCATCAGTGGCATAAGCTGCTTTGGTACTTTTTCTTACTGTGTTAGATATTTTTTTTCCTGTGTCATTACACTTTATTGCACTTATGGATTGGAATGTTACAATTTATTTAGCTGTGTAGTTGTGTTGAGTTAATGCCAATGTTAACATTTCATGTGAAGAGCTGCAATGGAAATATGTTGAATTAAAAGAATGTTGATTTTGAATATTGATTGAATTGATTGATTGATTGATTGATTTATTGATTGGTTGATTTAATTGATTGGTGAATATTTATTTCCCCCACTGGATATTATGTTATATTACTTTCCTTACGTATTAGTCTCTAAGGTAACCCTGGGTTAGGGTTATGGCTAATCGATGTAATTTTACTCACATCCCTGATAGCAAGCTATGGTGGTGGCAGGAGACACGTCTTCTATGGACTTGTGGAAATATTCAGGAAAATAAAGCTATTCCAGTTTAATTTAATGAAATTGAAGGAACGTTGCTACTCTTCACATATGTCCTTACAGGCACAAAGCTAGACTGCAGAGGCAGTCCTAACACAGAACTAGAATTAGAACAGATCAGAGCTATGTTGTGGATTTAATTGATTCTTAGTAGACTGAGTAGAACTTATAAAGCACAAAGAGCTTAAATCAGTTGACTCAAAAGAGGTCTTTTATTAAGAAAAGTCACATGAGCACAGAGAGAAAATAGCAGACAAAAGCTCCCAACGTTGGGCGGGACTCATATTTATAGAACTGTCCTTGGTCATGAGGTCACTATTCTTGGGAACCAATCATATTATACAAATCCGTGATTTCAACAAGTTATTGGCACTGTCCACAGGAACAATGTTAACTGCGCCACAGAATTGGCACCTCTGTCCAGGAAGGAGGGGGGGGGGGGGGGGGGGTGTGCTCCATGATTGCTAAATTTCCCAGAATGTAGAGAGACAGACTTTAATTCTCAGCATATTTGATATAAAACTACAACAGCTATTCTAGAGAATAATTAATAAATACTACACACTACATACCGTAGTCTGTTCTATGAATTCTATTTCTGTGCTTCTAAAAACGCACAGTATTTGTCCTACTCTTTTTCTCATTGAGACCAGTCCATTCCTACTTCCACACATTCAGACAGACTTATAGCGAGGGACACAAACCATCACTAAAACTACCAAGGGTCTGTTTTAAAAAGCCAACAGTTGCCACTGGGCTCATCACCGTGGCTTAAAGGGAGGCAGCTGCTGTCAAAGGGCTAAACCCGCAGGTACTGTGTGCAGACAGAGCAGTACAGGATCAGTCAGGTTAACACACGCATGTCCTCTAGTGTTCCCTGGATCTGTGCTTTTCCCAGGGTTCCCACGGATCCGTGAAATCCTTTTTTTGAATTTGAAAGTTTGTGAATTTGAGAAAAGAAAATCAAGGTCTTAAAAGTTTTAGAAAATAGACATGGGTCATTGAAAGTGCTTGAATTCCCCTCTCTCTCTCTCAAAAAACTATTTTATATATATATATATACTATATATATACATACAGGGCTGGACTGGCCATCTGGCATACCGGGCATTTGCCCGGTGGGCCGCGGTAGTTTTGGGCCGAGCCCAAATAAAGTATTTGGAACAGCCAGGGGAGTCTGAGGAGGAACAGCCACCAGGGGAGTCTGAGGAGGAACAGCAACCAGGGGAGTCTGAGGAGGAACAGCCACCAGGGGAGTCTGAGGAGGAACAGCCACCAGGGGAGTCTGAGGAGGAACAGCCACCAGGGGAGTCTGAGGAGGAACAGCAACCAGGGGAGTCTGAGGAGGAACAGCCAGGCACGTGCCGTGAGCTTTTAGATTGGGTAAGCATAAAATATAGAAATACACGTAATTACACATACACGCTATCAGTGAACGCAGTTTCAAGGAAATGCAATTTTGATGCCCTAGAACCCGCTAATAAACGGTAGTGTCACTTTGTGATCAGATTACCAAAAACAAAAAAAACAGTTGCCAGTTTCGACTATATCAGGGGTGCTCATTGTTCAATCTTTTTTGAACCAAGATATTTTCAAGTAGCCAGCCTGCTGAAATCTACAAGTCCAGTTTCAACATCGCAAACGCAGTTAACGCACACACGCACAACACAGACACACACCGTTTCCAACCTCCATAGTAAACTCACAACACACTTTCTTTTCACACTTTGTCACACAGGCACTTGACATCACATCACAAACCCTCCCTCTCTCTCTCTCAAACACTTTTGGTCCAGAACCACTGGCACGGACAGCGACATTAGGCCTATCTCAGCGATTGATTAAGCAGCTCTCTCTCCAAACACAACGGCACAGGCCGACATTCAAAGGTAAAAGCAGAGGAAGTCTTAAATAAGAAGCCATAACCAGCAGCACAGCAGTACCCAAACCATATATCTACAAGCACAGATCGCCACCAGCCTCGCGAATCATATAAATCATATAAACCAGCAAAGAAGCCATGACGTAAATTTAAAAATGATATCTTACCTTTACTTGAAAACGAGGTCCATTCGCCTCTCCTTGCGAAGGAACACCTCTGTCACTTTAGTGTAGAAGTCACTCGCCTGTTGCAGTTTGAAAAGTCTCTCTTTTTTAAATTGAGATCAGGGCCAGTGATGAAAGGCGTCCTTGTCAAGTAGTGTGAACTTGATGAACTTGTGAACTTGAAAATGATAGCCAATCAGTAGCTCTTATCGGAATGAAAGAACTACTCTGATTGGCTGAAAGCATGCTTACCCTGGTCACATTAAACAGCAGCGCTGAGGCATCGGAAAAAAATAAAAAAGACATTTTTACGCATTCGAATGTACGCGAGGGAAAGCAGAGAGATGAGTGCTTGCAGAGTAGGAAGTGCTTTACTCCTACAGGTGGCGCTAAAAATGCAACATCAAAATGAATGACTCCTGCTGCCCTGGGACCTAAAATACGACTCTTTTAATGAAAACAAACAAACGGTTACAAGCACTTTTATTTTAACATTTTCACGGTCCTTTTTTCTTTTTTCGTTGGGTAAGCACTGCTTACCCTGCTTATATGGACGGCACGTCCCTGGGAACAGCCACCAGGGGAGTCTGAGGAGGAACAGCCAGGGGAGTCTGAGGAACAACAGCAACCAGGGGAGTCTGAGGAGGAACAGCAACCAGGGGAGTCTGAGGAGGAACAGCCACCAGGGGAGTCTGAGGAGGAACAGCCACCAGGGGAGTCTGAGGAGGAACAGCCACCAGGGGAGTCTGAGGAGGAACAGCAACCAGGGGAGTCTGAGGAGGAACAGCAACCAGGGGAGTCTGAGGAGGAACAGCCACCAGGGGAGTCTGAGGAGGAACAGCAACCAGGGGAGTCTGAGGAGGAACAGCCACCAGGGGAGTCTGAGGAGGAACAGCCACCAGGGGAGTCTGAGGAGGAACAGCAACCAGGGGAGTCTGAGGAGGAACAGCCACCAGGGGAGTCTGAGGAGGAACAGCCACCAGGGGAGTCTGAGGAGGGACAACAAGTGTGTCTAAGTTCCCACAGCCCTATGTTTCCTCAGTTTAATCCTAACTCTAACCCTAACCCTAATCCTAACCCTAACCTTAACCCTAAGCCTAAACCTAACTCTAATCTTAACCCTAAGCCTAGTAGTTAATTCACTTGAAAATGTTATGGAAACAGGGATCTAGAAGCCTTTTTCGTGACTGGGGAACATAGGACCCTTTTTCAGGAGCAGGGAACATAGGACCCTTTTTCGGAAGCGGGGATATAGAGGACCCGGGGAACATAGGACCTGGGGAACATAGGACCCGGGGAACATAGGACCTGGGGAACATAGGGATGACCCCCAGTGAACAACCTAAAACAAATATATAATGTGTCATTGTTTGATATTCTAATTTTAGGACCTGTGGCCTCCCTCTCAATTTGACAGAGAGGCTGTGGGAACATAGACACGCTCTCGCTTTAGTCTACTGTAGATCTGCTATAACATCATTGTCGTTAGCGAGCACTTCAGCTGTAACAGAAATGTGGCAGTTGTTTCGTTTGATCTTTAGTTCCATAGGCTCTCTGGTTTTAATGTTCTGGCTTTCATCTGATGAACCCAATTACATCAGTGGCAACTGGTACTGCAAGATTAAAGAGGACTTATTTCTATTACAGCATATTGGTTGACTACATTCATATTTACCCAGCTCAATGTAACATTGATAGGTTTAGTCTATTCCATACCCAGTCTGGGCATTTGCCCACCCTATACCCATCATGAGGTTGCTAC
Organism: Nansenia antarctica; assembly: GCF_963989245.1. Lineage (NCBI taxonomy): Eukaryota > Metazoa > Chordata > Actinopteri > Argentiniformes > Microstomatidae > Nansenia > Nansenia antarctica. Next base: position 71,064,555 of record NC_137690.1, read on the forward strand.
AACCTCGCCTACACATTAAGGTTTATAACGCAGGTGTACAAGAGGAGAAATTGATTGGAGTCAACAGTGACACAATTCCGCCTTGCACACTCTTGCCTGGATCTACCTGATTACCCCCACACACCGTTCAATTTCGTGGTTTATAAATGCACTTATAACGACTTTGAAAACACAGCTTGTTTGCATTACTCCCTTCTGGACAGCGGTACAGGGCCACCAGGACAAAAACATCACCCCACTTGAACAGTTTCTTCCCCAAAGCCATAGCCCTTCTCAATAACTGCTGATCATTGCACCTTGCACTTTACATGTTCTTGCACGTAGTTGTACAGTATTTATTAATATTATCCACTCATATTGGTACTGTATATTTTGTCTTGAGTATTGTCGTGTTGTCGTGTTGTTGTTGTTGTATGTACTGTAGCTTGTTTAGTATGGTAGAATACCAAATCATGTTCCTAGTGCACTGCACATGGCGAATAAAGTTGAATTGAATTGAATCGAGTTGAAAACCAAGCCTGATGTGAGATCATGCAACATTATTAGTTGTTTGTCATATGGTCAATGACGAGGAAGAGACCTCACCGTCTTTCAGGAGGATCTTTGGACAACGCAGGAGGACCTGGAGACTGGGGAGGCTGGGGAGGGGGTCTGGAGAACAGGCAGGTAGCGTGACAGGTGACCTTCAATTACACAGAGGGATGGTGAGTTGTCTAACCCTCCGGAGCCCAGTGGTCTTCTGTTTAGGGCAGCGGTTGTGAGGGCATGGTTAAGGTAGGTACATTTGACTTCAGTCGTGAACGCTGTCTCTAAACTAGTCAATCTAATTCATCTGGTTCAGACTCAGAGGTCTATTTTTAGGAATCCTTTGAGGAAGGACTGAGAGAAGGGCCAGACTCGGGGATACTTTGGAACTGCCACTCAGCAGTCCATCTCAGCATATTAATTCTTTGTGTCTTTCCACTTCCTGGCTCTCGCCGAGACATGGATTAATGCTGAAAAACACAGCTACTCTGGCAGCCCTCTCTGATGCCTCCTTCTCTCACTGCTCTAGACTCTTGGGCGTGGCACAGGGCATCTCACCTAAGTGGTCATATAATATCCGTCCCCAAGTCACACCTGTCCATATCCACCAAAACAGTCTTTGTCAATGTCTTAGGTCAAAATCTGTGGCTCCAGCTGGACAACAATGTGGTAAATACAAGGGAAACCCATAGTGCCACTGCTGATGCCACCTAGGAGGTCCAAGATCCGATGATCACCCCCCAGACCCGTTCACTCCGCTCCTCTGCTGGCCGACTGGCCCCACCACCTCTACGCCACTAGACACTAGAACAGCCGTGCCTTTTTTACCTACTAAAAGAGCCGCCTCGGGGGTCAAATGACCATAGTCTTTACAATGCTAAGCTGCTATTTACACATAACGACCACTAGTTGGCTGCTTGTAAATTAGCTTGCTTCCTACACAGAAAAACGGCAAAATAGCTTTATACTAGCTTATCCTGATGTGATATTGTAAGGATACTGGGTGGTAGAACGCACATATCTAGGAAATGTCATGAAAGAAGGGTACAGCAATTTGATCGAGTGTAAAGAAATAACATTTTTCTTTACTCACAGGGGTCAAATGACCCCTCATGGCTGAAGGCATCCAAAATGTTGTTCCACACACGATTTCCCTCTTTAATGTTCTTTCCCTATCTAATCTTGGAAAGTCTCCAAAACTTTCTTTTTTTCAAACAAATAATGATTATACTCAAACGAATCAACCATTACAATGCCGTCTCTGCACTTTGGTGTGTGGGACGTCAGTCATTTGGCTGCTCTAAATTACTTTCACCAACAGGTGCCACTAGTGTCAAAGCCTCGGGTGAATGAACCTATTTTCGACACAATTGGCTGGAAAGCTTCAATGCATCAAAAAGCTTTGTTTACCCATCACTAGGCAGGGCTCAAAAATCAATCTTTACTTGTAGAATTCGCAGGAGATGTAGGAGTGTACATGGGCTCACATCGAGAAATGATCAAGACTGAGCATCAGTGGGGCAAGCCTAATGTAGCAGGGAAGTAAATGAGATACACACAGGTGTGGCTAATTAACTCAAATGAAAACAATCAAATGAGGTAACAAGCACAAATTCATTAAACTAGGCCTCTTCAATACCAGATCCCTCAACAGGAAGGCTCTATTGTTGAGTGAGAGCACCAGTGACAAAGACCTGGGGCCACATTTATACAACTTTGCATAGAACTGGCGTAAAGAGGTTGCGTACGTAGACAAACAAGAACGTTTACGCACACCAAGATTCTGATATATAACTAAATAAATATGTATAGCGTGTCCCACGCCTGTTTCCATTTATAAATGACAATCAACTACATTTTGCGCACACGAACGAGCCTCTTGTCTCACCCTTTTAACGGCCATAGTTGCCTATAAATGGACAGTGAAACGCCCCCAAATTAATATGAATCTATGGCAGAAAAGGGGAAAATTTTCACCCAGTGAAATTCTGCACAACAATTCTGAGCAAACTGCACTCGTATCTATGAAGGACATCTACCTTCATAGCATCTGCCCGACTGAGGCATCTAAAATGCAATCAGTTTAAACGTAATTTGTCCTACTGTTCACCTTATTATTTATGACAATACATTTCATAACATGCAAGTATAGTTTCATAATTACAGATCCTATGGAATATGATTCCTGATTAAACTGTATAACATATTTGAGGGTTTGTTTTGCAAAAACAGATATTTTCGTTTGTAATTAGTATCCTAAATCATGTTTTTTGTGGGCACTCCAGGCAACTGTTCATAAGAGGTAATAATATAACGTGAGAGGTAATATTTACATTTTCAGACCAACATTTTTTTTTTATGAATCCCAAAATTTGCCCCATACTAGATCTTGTCTGCACGTCAGGGTTGGACCTAGTAAACCTAGATGGTTCTGTGTCAGGGTGTTGGACCTAGTAAACCTAGATGGTTCTGTGTCAGGGTGTTGGACCTAGTAAACCTAGATGGTTCTGTGTCAGGGTTGTCTAGTAAATCTAGATGGTTCTGTGTCAGGGTTGTCTAGTACATCTAGATGGTTCTGTGTCAGGGTTGTGTCAGGGTTGTCTAGTGAACCTAGATGGTTCTGTGTCAGGGTTGTTTAGTAAACCTAGATGGTTCTGTGTCAGGGTGTTGGACCTAGTAAACCTAGATGGTTCTGTGTCAGGGTTGTCTAGTAAACCTAGATGGTTCTGTGTCAGGGTTGTCTAGTGAACCTAGATGGTTCTGTGTCAGGGTTGTCTAGTGAACCTAGATGGTTCTGTGTCAGGGTGTTGGACCTAGTAAACCTAGATGGTTCTGTGTCAGGGTTGTCTGATCACAAACTCTTTCAGATCACCTTTGACGTAGAAACACCACACCGTAATAAATGCACTGCACAGCCTAGGAACCTCAAAACCACAGACACAGCTCTGCTTCCTGAATCCATCTCCAGCCTCTCAACCACCGACTCACCAATTACAACTCTGCCTTGGCATCTGTGTTGGATGATGCAGTTCATCTCTTTCTCCAGATCCTCCCCCTGGTATAACAAGGAGCTCCGCTCACTTAACACTAGAACAGCTGTGCCTTTTTTTACATACTAAAAAGAGTCTTCTTTACAACGCTCTTTACAATGCTCAAGCTGCTATTTACACACAACGACCACTAGTTGGCCGCTTGTAAATTAGCCTGCTTGCCCTTCCTACACAGAAAAACAGCAAAATAGTTGTATACTAGCTTATCCTGATGTGTTTTTGAAAATGTAAGGATACTGGGTGACAGAACGCACATATCTAGGAAAAGTCATGAAAGGAGGGTCGTGAAATTTGATCGACTGCAACGATATAACATTTTTCTTTACTCACGGGTCAAATGAACCCTCATGGCTGATTAAGTGTTAACATGGTGGGGCTCTGTCTTGAGCGCCAGTGAGTACTACTCACACATCATCAACAACGGAAAGGGCAACTCATGAGTCCTATTCTCCACAGTAAACCAGCTCCTCTGACCTGCCAATGCTGTGGCCGTGTCATCCCCTGAACAGTGCAAAACAAAATTGATTGCATCAAAGACAATATTCGGTCTTCACCCCTTGCAGCCTTGCTGTTGAGCTGCCCCCACCTGCATTGCTAGTGATTAGTCTCTCCATGTTTTCACTGTCAGTACAGCTGCTGTGACTAAGCTGGTAAACCAGATGAGGTCCACCACATGCTCTAGTCTAGACCCTCTCCAAGACCCTCTACAACCGTGGTCAGGGACGCGGGAAGGGGGGTGCTGAGGGTGCTGCAGCACCCCCTAGCGGCAAGCAGAAGGAGCTCCTCCTGCCTGAATTTTAAAAATAAAAATATTATTCAAACAATAATTTAAAACAATATAATAACTATTGTTGCTTTTGGGAATAAAAATAAATGTGTTTTTTGTAATAAATGTAAAAATGTGTTTAATAGTTTTAATGTTAGTGATCACATGGTCATATCTTGCTAGGGACTTGACATCCGAGTCTTGACACCCCCACCCCCACCCCCGTTTGACGAGCCGTGTCGACCAGACATACGTTTTCCTGGGAGGAAAATTGGAACAGAGACATTCGAGTTTCATTTCATTTTAAAAAAGCTGGTTTACCAGGTGGAAATGGTTGCATTATGTCACTGAAAGAGACCCTGTTCTTTGCTTCTCTTGCAGTAAAGCTATATAGAGAAGGGGTTAAGGCACCACGACAGAAAGACAAGTGCATTTACAGTAGGAGGCTTTTGTAAGTTTAGCCAACACGAGATGTCTGACATACATTCAGAATCGGTGAGATTGCTTGCTTCGCTTAACAACACTCCCATTAATGCTCTACTGTCGGACGTTGTTGAGAAAGAGCAACTGATATTCAGATCCATCCGATTCTTCGGCAGCGAAGGGCTTCCGTTAAGATGCAATACCAATCGACATGGAGTGCTGTCTGTAATAATGGTCAACATCATGTTTGTGGACATTGTGGGACACTGTGAGCTGAGTGGAAATTACTGTAAATTCCAACACATTGTTGGTAAAATATTTAACGTTACGTCTTTGTAGTGTGTGGGTGCATGCGTGCGTGCTTAACTATTAGTGCCCGTGCATTGGGGCCCGTCGTTATGCCACTGTGTGCGTGTGAGCGAACGAGCAATCAGCGAGAGGGAGGGAGAGAAATCGTTATAATTTTTTCCCTGGCAATTTTTTCCCCTGTAGCGTATATAGACAGCACCTCAGCACCCCCAGTCAAAATACCTTCCCGCGTGCCTGACCGTGGTCAAGACCCGCCATCTCTGGTGCCATCTCTGACAGACATACATCAATAAGTCCCTCACCACCAGACTTGTTCCATCTGAACTGAAATGTGCTGCTGTCATGCCTGTTCCTAAAAAACAAGAAGCAAACCGGATTTGTTTTTCAAGCCGGATGAGCTCAAAGACTACCGGCCCATGTCCAACCTTCCCATCCTCTGTAACAGCTTTCAAAGCAAAACACAAATTCACAAAACACAAATTCAAAACACACCTTTTCAAACTGACATTTAAGAACTTTTGTTGATTTTTAAAATGCTTATGCTTTCTTGTTGTTGTACAGCACATTGGGTTAAAACATGTGCTTTATAAACCTGATCCATTATTATAATTTATTTATAATTTATAATATTATTATTATTATTATTTTTTTTTAATTATTATTATTATTATTATTATTATTATTATTATTATTATTATTATTATTAGTAGTAGTAGTAGTGGTAATAGTAGTAGTAACAGTAGTAGTAGTAGTAGTAGTAGTAGTAGTAGTAGTAGTAGTAGTAGTAGTAGTAGTAGTAGTACTAGTAGTAGTAGTAGTAGTAGTAGTAGTAGTAGTAGTAGTAGTAACAGTAGTAGTAGTAGTAGTAGTAGTAGTAGTAGTAGTACTAGTAGTAGTAGTAGTAGTAGTAGTAGTAGTAGTAGTAGTAGTAGTAGTAGTAGTAGTAGTAGTAGTAGTATTAAAACAATAAGAGTAGCGTCTGTTGTGCCTCCTAATCCGACACGCCCCCGTGAGCCTCGTTCTGGCGCCCCCTCCCGGCCGGATTGAGTGGGCCGGATCTCTGGCTCTGTTTGCAGCAGGTGTGGGCTATTACGTTTCAGCCCAGCTGTCCCAATCACCACCTGGACAGCCGCCTACTTAACCCTGCTACAGACGGAGATCCAACGCTTGGACATAACTTTCTGTATGGACCCCCTCTGACTACTCTCATCTGGATTTCCCTCCCTGGCTCGACCCCTGGACTCCCCTCTGGACTACTCTCTCATGGATCACTCTCCCTGGCCCGAAAAGGATCTCGGACTTTGCTCACTAGGGTAGTATCGCAGCACATAATACAACACCCTTGACCTCATACACGCACACACACATAGTATAATTACACACCCCATAACTATCGCCTGCATCACACATTATGTTTATTTTTCCACTAGTTAGTGTAGGGCCTATTTCTTTGTTTATATAATCCATAATAAATCATTATATATTCTCCTGGCCTCTGTCTCTGTTTCTCTGGGGTTCCACCACATTTGGCTTTTCCAGTTTCAAGGTGTGCATAACAGTATGTCCAAGCCATTATGAGCCAAGGTGGAACTCCAGAGAACAAGGGTGGTTCCCCGGGTATTGGGGTTCTCCCATTAGTCGTAGATTTACGCAGAGAGGTAAATAGCCATGCTACGCAACTTACCAGTCTGCAGGCCGAGCTCCAGAAGGCCTTCCCCACGGTCCAAGGCCAGATAGCCGTACTGGAGAATACCACCCGTGCCACCGTCGGGGCTGTAAATAGTCTCGAGACGAAGATGGACGCCCTGTCCGGGTCTCTCGCCTCCATCCAGCGTTCTCTGGACCTTATCGCCGCTGGCAGCAGACCACCCCCTGACACGAGTTCCATATCTGGGCAGATGACTAATCCCCCGGTCGATCCTGTGAACCCCGTTTCGCTCTATCCTCCTGTCGCTCACTGGGAACCCAGGTTAGTCAGCCCCGCTCCATTCCATGGTGACTTTGATTGTTGTCGGGGTTTTCTGACCCAGTGCGAATTAGTATTTACGCACCAGCCTTCCAAGTACTCCTCCGACGGGGCCAAGGTAGCGTTTATCATGTCTCTACTCGCTGACAAAGCGCTCAAATGGGCCATAGCCGCTGTCGGGAGCAGTTCAAGATACTCCACGGATTACCCCCTGTTTAAAGCGGAGTTCCGGTTCGTGTTCGACCACCCCCAGGACGGGCAGGATGTAACCGGCCGCTTGTTAGCCATCTCCCAGGGTTCCCGCTCTGTAGCCGAGTACATGGTCGAGTTCCGTACTCTAGCCACGGAGACAGGCTGGAATGACGGAGCCCTCCTCAGCCTTTTCCACAAGGGGTTACATGATTCCATCAAGGACCTGTTGGTGCGCGACGATCCCGGCACCCTTAATGAGCTGATTACCCTGGCCCTTAGGATGGATGCACGCCTCCAGGTACGACGCACCGACCGCGTCCAGCGAGCTGTCACGCGCCCCACTACCGATCGCGCCGGAACGACCCCGCCCCCTTCTCTGCCCATGCTGCCTCCTCTCGTGGCTACTTCCGGGGCTGGGGAGCCCATGGAGATCGGCCGCTCTCGGCTCTCGCGAGAGGAGCGAGAACGGAGGCTTCTCAACAAGCAGTGCCTGTACTGCGGCAAGGAGGGGCACATCATCCGGGCGTGTCCTGTCCGGCCAAAAGACCCAGCTCACCAGTAGGGGGCATACTGGTGAGCAACACCTCTCTCTCTCAGCCCCAGGTCACCCCCAGTCGCCAATTCCCTGCCACTCTCACCTGGGGGAAGGACACCCTGTCTGTCAGCGCCCTCATCGACTCCGGGGCTGATGGTTGTCTAATCGATGAAAACTTAGTCCACCAGGCGGGCATCCCCCTAGTCCTTCTAGACCGCCCCATCATGCCTAGGGCCATTGATGGCCGTTCCCTAGGAACTATCACCCACACCACTGGGCTTATATCTCTTACGATCTCCGGGAATCATACCGAGGAGATCCGGTTCTTTGTCCTTCAGATCCCCACGTCTCCCCTGGTGCTGGGTAGACCCTGGCTCGAGAGACATGAACCTCACATCTCCTGGGCTTCGGGCCAGATCCTAGGCTGGAGAGGTACGTGTTACGCCTCCTGCCTTCGCTCCGCCCTGTCTCCCTCTAGCGACCCCAAGTCTAAGATCACTCCGCCTGACCTCACCGGGGTTCCTCACATCTACCACGACCTAGCCCAGGTGTTCAGCAAGGACGAGGCACTCTCCCTTCCACCCCATCGCCCGTATGACTGTCCTATAGACCTCCTGCCTGGTGCCACCCTTCCTAAAGGTAGACTTTACAGCCTCTCACTCCCTGAAAAGGAGGCGATGCGTAACTACATTACGGAGTCCATCAACTCTGGTATCATCCAGCCCTCCTCCTCTCCCCTCGCGGCTGGATTCTTCTTCGTATCCAAGAAGGACGGTGGGCTCAGACCTTGCATTGATTTTCGGGCTCTGAATGACATTTCTGTAAAGAACCGTTATCCCCTTCCCCTCATTAGCTCCACCTTCGAACCCCTCACCCATGCCAAGGTATTCACCAAGCTGGACCTACGTAACGCCTACCATCTAGTCCGCATCAGGGAGGGGGACGAGTGGAAGACCGGGTTTAACACCCACCTCGGCCATTTTGAATACCGCGTCATGCCTTTTGGTCTATCTAATGCCCCTGCTATTTTCCAGGCCCTGGTCAACGATGTCCTTCGGGACATGTTAAACATTTTTGTTGTTGTGTACCTTGACGACATTCTTATTTTTTCTCGGTCCGTGGAGGAGCACCACCAGCACGTCCGGCTAGTCCTGCAGAGGCTCCTGGAGAACCGCTTATTCGTGAAGGGGGAGAAGTGCGTTTTCCACACCAGCTCGGTCACCTACCTGGGTAATGTGGTGGAGGACGGACAGATGCGGGCGGACCCTGCCAAGGTCAAGGCCGTTGTGGAGTGGCCTCAGCCCACGGACCGGACCCAACTTAGACGCTTCCTGGGGTTCGCGGGATTTGTGAGGCGGTTCATTAAAGGGTTCAGCCAGGTCGCAGCGCCGCTCACTGCGCTTACCTCCACCTCACGGCCCTTCTGCTGGACCGCCGCTGCTGAGACCGCTTTCGGCACACTAAAACACCTGTTCTCCTCCGCGCCAGTGCTGATCCACCCCGACCCCGAGAGACAGTTCATCGTAGAGGTAGATGCTTCGGACACGGGGATCGGGGGGGTCCTCTCTCAACGGTCGGGGGAGGACCAGAAGATACACCCTTGCGCCTACTTCTCTCGGCGCTACGAACCCGCGGCCCAAAATTACGACGTGGGCAACAAGGAGCTGCTGGCGGTTCACGAGGCCCTGAGGGAGTGGAGACACTGGCTGGAGGGAGCCAAACTACCGTTCCTGGTGTGGTCTGACCATAGGAACCTCACTTACCTTGGGTCCGCCAAGAGGCTCAACTCTCGACAAGCCCGCTGGGCTCTTTTTTTTAGTCGTTTCGACTTCACCCTTACCTACCGTCCCGGCTCCAAGAACGTCAAAGCTGATGCTCTCTCCCGCCAGTTCCCCAAGGCGGATTCGGGTGTCGCTGAGGGGCGAGATACCATCCTGTCCCCGTCCCGGGTGGTGGGGTTCGTAACCTGGCCCGTCGAGGCTTTGGTGAGACAGGCTCAGCGGGCCGAACCAGACCCTAGGACCGGACCCCCTAACCGTTTGTTTGTGCCTACAGCTGTCCGAGCCAGGGTGTTGGAGTGGGGCCACTCCAGCTGCTTCGCTTGCCACCCCGGCGAGCGGCGGACGGCGGCATTCATCGGGAGGAGGTTCTGGTGGCCCAATCTCAGGGGGGACACCAGGGAGTTTGTGGCCGCCTGTACGGTGTGCGCCCGTAGTAAGGCCTCCCATCGGCCTCCTGCGGGTCTTCTGCAGCCTCTCCCGGTGCCCAGCCGACCGTGGTCGCACATCGCCGTGGACTTTGTTACTGGGCTCCCTGTCTCCCAGGGGTGCGACACCATTCTCACCATCGTGGACCGGTTCTCCAAGGCGGTCCACTTCGTTCCCCTCCCGAAACTGCCCACAGCGGCCGAGACGGCGGACCTCCTAACTCTCCACGTCGTACGCCTCCACGGGATCCCCTCGGATGTGGTTTCTGACCGGGGCCCCCAGTTCGTCTCCAAGGTCTGGCGGGCCTTCTGCAGAGGCATTGGGGCCACCACCAGTCTCACCTCCGGGTACCACCCTCAGTCCAATGGGCAGGCCGAGCGGGCCAACCAGGCTCTGGAAGCCGCTCTCCGATGTGTCTCCGCCCACAATCCCTCCTCCTGGGCGAAATACCTGCCGTGGGTGGAGTACTCCCTCAACACTATGGAGAGCGCCGCCACTGGTATGTCCCCATTCGAATGTTCCCTGGGTTACCAACCCCCTCTGTTTCCCCAACAGGAGCTGGAGGTGGCGGTCCCAACCACCAGGGCCCATCTCCGCCGGTGTCGCAACGTGTGGAGGACCGCCAGGGCGGCGTTGCTCCGCGCCACCGAGCGCGCCCGGCGGAGCGCGAACCGGCGGAGGGTGCCGGCCCCTGACTACCAGCCAGGTCAGAGGGTTTGGCTGTTGGCCCGGGACCTGCCCCTCCAGACCTCCCAAACCTCCACCCGGAAACTCAACCCCCGGTACGTTGGTCCCTATCCCGTGGACCGTATCGTCAACCCCACGGCGGTACGTTTGACCCTTCCTCCCTCCCTCAAAATTCACCCGGTGTTCCATGTCTCCCAGCTTAAACCTGTGGCCGCCAGCCCTTTGTCTTCCCCCAGCCCGGCTCCGCCGCCGCCCCGTGTCCTGGATGATGGGGACCCGGTATGGACGGTAAACAAACTACTGGAGGTCCGCCGCCGGGGTCGCGGGTTTCAATACCTAGTGGACTGGGTTGGCTACGGGCCCGAGGACCGGACTTGGGTGCCTGCGTCCTATCTCGCCGACCCGTCCTTATTGGAGGATTTCTACCGAGCCAACCCCGGGGCCCTGGGTCCGTCGTCCGGTGCCTCCCCTGAGGAAGGGGGTACTGTTGTGCCTCCTAATCCGACACGCCCCCGTGAGCCTCGTTCTGGCGCCCCCTCCCGGCCGGATTGAGTGGGCCGGATCTCTGGCTCTGTTTGCAGCAGGTGTGGGCTATTACGTTTCAGCCCAGCTGTCCCAATCACCACCTGGACAGCTGCCTACTTAACCCTGCTACAGACGGAGATCCAACGCTTGGACATAACTTTCTGTATGGACCCCCTCTGACTACTCTCATCTGGATTTCCCTCCCTGGCTCGACCCCTGGACTCCCCTCTGGACTACTCTCTCATGGATCACTCTCCCTGGCCCGAAAAGGATCTCGGACTTTGCTCACTAGGGTAGTATCGCAGCACATAATACAACACCCTTGACCTCATACACGCACACACACATAGTATAATTACACACCCCATAACTATCGCCTGCATCACACATTATGTTTATTTTTCCACTAGTTAGTGTAGGGCCTATTTCTTTGTTTATATAATCCATAATAAATCATTATATATTCTCCTGGCCTCTGTCTCTGTTTCTCTGGGGTTCCACCACATTTGGCTTTTCCAGTTTCAAGGTGTGCATAACAGCGTCAGTGATAAGAGTTAATCAAGAAGCATCAGATTGAGTAGCAGGCTCAAGAGCATTGCTGACAGATGCAACATCTATGAAGACACTATTAATTGTGTCAGATGTGATGAATGTTTTATGTATACCCCTTTCATGTACAGTGTTACCAGTAACCTTGCTTGCTTTTCTGAGAATAATCTGTCACGATGCAATTTTAGGCCTCTGCGCTCTGCCATCATAAATTTAGGTCCTTGGGGACAAATTAGTCATTGGATTAACACACACACGCACGCACGCACGCACACACACACGCACACACACACACACACACACACGCACACACACACACACGCACACACGCACACACCTGGGTTTCCGTTAACCGGCAATTACCGGTCTTTGTCCGGTAAAATTTGGGGAAGTCCGACAAATTGAAAAGTCGTCGGACATATTGTCCGGTGAAAATAATTCCCTTTGAATACAATTCGCTAAAGCTGGCTGGGTGCGTTCGTAAACACGCTCTGGAAATCCGATCAGCACTCGCGGAACGCCTCTCGTCCAATCGAACGACTCGGTCGCTCTGTGACATCGAAGCCAGCGTGCGCTCCGGCGCTCTCAGAGCGTGTTTACGAACGCACCCCTAGAAGTTTCCAGCCAGCTAGCTGAAGCTGCTACACACACCAGAGCCATGGCGACCGAACGGCAAGTTAAACAACATACTATAAAAGTGACATTGTTTTACTCATTACTCATACGTTTGTTGTCATTCGGCGGTGCTAATAGTCGCTTTCTTTTTAAATTTATTTAATTTATTTTATTTTAGCAGTTTCCCCGAAAGTTAAGTGTTTGTTTTTATATCACTATTTGCACTTCTGGTTAGATGCTAAACTGCATTTTGTTGTCTGGTACTTGTACTCTGCAATGACAATAAAGTTGAATCTCACCTAATCTAATCTAATCTAATCTAAAATAATCTAAAATAATCCCATCACTATTACTCCCTATTTTCATCAGTGTTTCAATCCTTGAATCTGTGATGGAAATCAAGCAAAGCCACTTCAAGTCTCCCCACCACTGACAGCGCTGGGTGTGCCTTTCCTTACACTCTCGGTTATTCCCTGTGGATTTAAAAAACTGTGTTTTGGTTTCTATAATGTGGTCTATTCTCAGTGTTGACGAGCAGCTCAGGGTGCTTTGAGATGGCTAACAGCTAATTAAAGGAGTAATTCCACTCAAAAGGGTAGAAGTAAGCTGACTGTCTGTCTGTCTGTCTGTCTGTCTGTCTGTCTGTCTGTCTGTCTGTCTGTCTGTCTGTCTCTCTGTCAGTGTGCTGGACTACCTATGACTTCCATGGTACCTGGGAACGCGTTGTCGGAGAGAAACACCCTCTGTACAAAGGACCTACTGACCAAAATCCCTGTTCCCCGTAGCCTACATGCTTGCACTGTTACTGTTCAATAAAATGTTATACATCTAGACATTGTGGTATTTCTTTATATACGTATCCCAGACTGCCTATCAATTGTTTCTCAATAAACAGTTATGTTCTTCCCATTTTCATACTCCCGAGCTAAACGAAATGCCTTCCCAACCAGCGAGACTTATAGAAATGACGTTGTTTTATTGATTTAAAAAAAAAGGGTAAAACTGTAAAGAGAAAATAGAAAACTCACATTAATCCCAAACAATTTAACAAACTTCAGTTAACGTAATGTGGAGTCCGTTCATTGATCGATGCTGTCTGTTCAGTTCCCAGTGAGGCGCCCGTTCAGCGCTGGACCCGTTCAGCGCTGGATTTGACGCATGGCATAGCGCGCATGCGTCAAATCATGTTATATTATTATATATTATATAGCTCGCATCTAATCGTATCGGATGAGAAATAGACATTAAATGGCATATATAGGCCGCTACACAACAGTAATCACCGCGACAAACAGCTATATTAGATTTGGAAAAAAAAAACATGATTTAGAATTTTTTTTTTTTTATTATATTTTAATATGATGACCGGAATATATCACGTTTGTCCGGTAAATCGAATTCTTCCCGGACACGATGTCCGACGGCAATTTTTTCTAACGGAAACCCTGGCACACACGCACACACACGCACACACACACACACACACACACACACACACGTACACACACACACACACACACACACACACACGCACACACACGCACACACACACACACACACACGTACACACACACACACACACACACACACACACGCACACACACACACACACACACACACGCACACACACACACACACACACACACACACACACACACACACACTCACAGTCCTCCCTTTAATGAGATGCCATCTGTGACAGCTTTATTGAAGGAGCAGGGCATGGTGAAATGCAGTTCAAACTTCCAAACAACAACACCCTCCCTAATAATAATATAAACCCAGAAATGGACTTGCAGCATCAAACAGTATGTGTTGTGTTTCTGAATGACTGCATGATTCAAAATCAGTGAGTCCACTCCCATATAACACCCCTGGACAGTAACAATATGTTGGTGTTACAGTATGTGTACAGTAGGTGTTGTGTTTCTGAATGTGTTGAAAATGATTGTGTCTGAATTATTTAAAATCAGTGATTTCCCCTATAACACCCCTGGACTCCCCTATAACACCCCTGGACAGTAACAATTATGTTTTTATACAAATCAAGTGTCGGGTAGGACACTTCATTTTTCGAAAGTGCTTTTTCCGGGACCAAAACAGTTTTTGGTAAAGAAAATATGGATTTCAAGACATCTCATTCCCCTGATTGCTACCGAATAAACAGAACCATTACAACCAGTAGGAAGCTTTTAGAATGCTTGAAGGTTACATATTGTGAGCTTAGAATTATAAGGTTCTATCTCCGTTTAGGGTAGTTCAGAGATATTGAGCGTCAAAGTTTTTACATTCCATTATGTTTTGTGAGATGGAACCTTTGTATTTTATGAATTACTAACTAAAAAATGTCTACATTTTAAAAATAACACCACACAGGCATTAATAAACACCTAATGCATCAGATTATGTAAAAAAACAAAATTTTGACAAAAATGGAGATAGAACCTTAACGTCACGATATCCCATCTGATATGCTATAAATAGAAAAACACAAAAACACAAAACAAAACAAAACAAAGACACCAGCAAATAAAGTCTAATTGGACAGGACCTGAGAACATTGCCATTTCTCTGCCAGCTGCTCTCCAACACTATTTCATTACATGGCAACACAACTACGGTAAGTGAATGGAATTGTTGTATTTTTAGAAAGTACAAATAGCAGGAGGGTGTGGAGTTAAGAGCAAGCCTCGTGTACGCCAGGATGCAGCGAGCACACCCACTCAGGGAGAGAAGCACAGAAAGCTGCTATTGTTCCTAATGGAAACAAAACAAAGAGGAAAGAGAAAGAAACAGCATGGGATATTTTTAAGAATAAGATATCTCACATCTCCTAGTGGGACTGGTGGCGCAGGTGCCATATCAGTTGATGTTTTAGAAAAATAACCTCATGCCCAAAAAGGGATGTTTCAAGGCACCATATGCAGGATTGCCGATACAAATCACAATTATGCTTGCTGCGTTTGGACTCAGTTTGGTGTTTGGTGTCACTTTTGCAAACTCAAGAAGAGAGCCCTGAAAAGTTAGCCACCTCACACTATCTAACACTCAAACATTGACTGAGACAGAGTTGACAAACATGCACAAAATCGATCCAGAGACTGATGGTCGGTTAAGTTACTTAACTTAAGGCGGTTCTCTGGCACCTAAGAGGAATGGTGCTGAGGGAGGTAATCAAGCGGGCCCCAGTAAAAAGCCCATATATTACTGAGCTTGAGTGAAGTCCCCATCACAGGCTTACTAATGGACTTTTAAATGACTGTTGAAGGAGTGGAGGAGTGGGTGTCACGGTTGGAATAATCTAGCTTGACTTCTAAGATGGATTCCCCCACAATGCCCCCTGTTTCAGGCCTAGTTGTTAGACCATCTGGACATTGCGTCATTATACTTATACATACAGTAGGTCCTATCAGTCAGTCATATCTTATTATGCTGTATGCTATATGCCTACTAAATTGAATGTGAAAAGGAGTAAACAGATAGTAAACAATGACTATTATAGACACTGTTCTGGGTCTTGCCAGCTATTTGATTGAAATGTTGTTAAATGTGGCTGAGACAAAGACAGCGATATGGTGATCAATGCCCCACTCTTTCAGCCTGGAATACCTATTTACAGATGAATGATCATGTCTGGCAGACATCTCTTTTATTTTATTTTTTACAAATCTTTTTATTGCAAACAACAGTCATTGGCAAGTGACAAGAAGTAATAGCAGTCTTTGTTAACATTTGTTCCTTTTTTTTATTTTTATTTTTTATTTATTTAAAAATAAAAATAAAATAATATATATATATATATATATATATATATAAAAATATAGAAATTAAAATAATTAATAAAAAGGAGTGATAGTAAGTTCTTTGATAAGGTCTAATAGGGGATCCCAGGTCGTGTGGAAGGATTTCAGAGATCGTTTTAATGAAAATCTTGTCTGGCAGACATCTTGAAGAAATCCCACCTTGCCTCTTGTCAGTTCCTTGGCTATGATGAAGTTTATAGTAGAGGCCAACTGGCTCTCACACCTGGCTCTCAAATTGTTGGGACATTGTTGGATGGTATCTAAGGACAAAGACAGCAAGATGTCCTTTGAGTTGTGGGTTAGGCCTATGATGGGCATTATCCTTTTATCCATATTCTGCACAGCCTCTTTAGCAAGATATGGGAAAACGAAGACCCGGCAATGTCTTGAACAGAGTCCTCCTAGAGAGGATGAGAGATGTAGTCGCCTCGAAACTACCAGATCAACAAGCGGGTTCCCGTAGAAACCGATCATGTGCTGTCAGATTGCAAGTCTCATAATCGCATTATAGTGGAGCAATCGCATGAGTGGAACTCTCCCCTTTTTGTGAATTCTATAGACTACGAGAAGCCGTTTGACAGTGTGTCATTAGAGAGTCGCTTTGGAAGCTACTGAGTCACTATGGAATACCACAGAAAATCATCTTGCTAATCTGGTTTAACTACCAGGGCATGAGTTGCAGGGTAGCCCATGCTGGCTAACAATCAGATATATAGGTTGCATGGCATCTTGCCGCCATTGGTGTGTGAATGTGTGTGTGAATGGGTGAATGAGAGGCCGTTGTAAAGCGCTTTGGAGCAGCTTTGGAGCAGCAAAAAAGGCGCTATATAAGTGCAGTCCGTTTACCATTTACCATTTAATATATAGGTTGGAGAAGAGCTGTGGTGGAAAGCAAGGCAGGGTCCTGTTTCCCAACAGATTCTGGGGCAGAAGTGGGTTAGGGTTAGGGTTTGGATTGGGCACACTGAGAAAACCAAATTTCAGCATCACCCGCCAGGCTTTAACTTGGAACCCGCTGGGGAAAAGGGAAGCGTGGTCGGCCCAGAAACACCTGGAGGCGAGACTCTGAGGCGGAACTGAAGAAGAAGATGGGAACCAGCTGGACGGATGCAGCACGAACAGCCCAACATGGTGTCAGATGGAGGGGTGTCAGCGATGGCCTTTTCTCTGCATGGAGCGAAGGGCCTATTTCCAATTATTCACTATGAGGTTAAAGTATAAACCCAAGTTTGATGTGATGGTATGTGCATACATAGTATATTCGTTTCACCATTTACAAATGACAAAAACAATCCTTTGCCTGCAATAACTGCCTGAAGTCTGTGACCCACTGACCCCACCATACGCTGGTTTGATTTGGCCAATCAAGAACTTTTGGCCATGAAAACCCCCTCGTTGCTATGGCAGTATGTTTTGGGTCGTTGTCTTACATAGTGTATGACTTATTGTGTGATGAAGCGCCATCCAATGAATTTGGAGGCATTTGCTTGTACTCGAGCAGACAAGACTTAATAAGAAGGATTAATCAAGTCAAATTAAGCCAGGTCGAATGGCATCTATACATGCCCAAACCATAACACTTACCAACAGATATGTACACAAATACCATCAAATAAATGCTGGGAATCTACACTTTAACCTCATAGTAATTTATATTTTAATTCCAAACCATTGGAGCATAGAGACAATAGAAGAACAAATGCTTCACTGTCCCATTACTTATGCAGGGCACTGTATCACAAGAAACACAGCTTTTATGGTTACTCAACAAATTGATAGCATAATTTTCTCCAAAAAGGCCTTTCCTTTTTACATCCTGAGATTAGAAACAGAAAAACACAAAGGTGCTTTTATTGTTAATAGACAAAGAACATACACACACAGCAAGTAAGTAAGTAAGTAAGTAAGTAAGTAAGTAGTAAGTCATGTTTATTTATATAGCACATTTTACAACGACAAACAGCCGCCCAAAGTGCTTAACAGAAAACACTAGTAAAAGAGAAAATAACAGAATCTGTTCCCAGGAACCAAAGGAGTGTTCTTTGGGGGGGGTGGGGGGGTCTTCTTGAGTTAGCTACTCTGCCTCTTGTTCACCACATACAGATTGGACCGAGTGGGTCACAGAGCCAAATCTGACCGCTGGAGCCCAAAATTACACCTCAAGGTGGGGCAGAGTGGGCCAGGAAGCAGGGGGCAGCTTATTTCATGGACGAGCAGCAGAGAGCATCACGACTTCCCACTGACTGGATAACACATTGGGCAGAGGAGATAGGCTTTGATGTATGTGTGTGTGTGTGTGTGTGTGTGTGTGTGTATGTGTGTGTGTCTGTGTGTGTCTATGTGTGTCTGTGTGTGTGGGGGTGTGGGTGTGTGTGTGTGTGTGTGTGTGTCTGTGTGTGTGTGTGTGTGTGTGTGTGTGTGTGTGTCTGTGTGTGTCTGTGTGTGTGGGGGTCTGTGTGTGTGTGTGTGTGTGTGCGCGTGTGTGTGCGTGTGCGTGTGTGGGTGTGTGTGTGTGTGTGTCTGTGCGTGCGTGTGTGTGTTGGTAGGAGAAATGTCTGTGTTTATAACACAATGGCATCCTGTTTTCAACAACACAAGTATTTGTGAAGCCTTTTGTATTTGGATAAGAAACGTGTGTGTGTGTGTGTGTGTATGTGTGTGTGTGCGTGTGTGTGCGTGTGCGTGTGTGTGTGCATGCGTGTGTGACAACCATCCTCTCAATAACCAGATTTGATAAGGCGACAAGCTGTTCCAACCCATTTTCCCTGCATTTCCATCTGTCACACACCTGGTGGTTACTGTAAAAAAAACAACAACTGTGTGTTGACTCCTAACCAGTTGCGAAGAGCTCAACTGATAATAGGTGAGCCAGTTATCAAAATAAACAATAATAATAATAATAATAATAATAATAATAATCACAATAATCATAATCATAATATACATAATTTAATTACAAATGTAGAAATCCAACTCAAAGCCAGTTCTGTCCTATAGCTGCTGGTCTATAGCAATGACATACTGTACAGTCAACACACTAATAGGTAGTCTGTTTATCCTGACCAATGCTTATGCAAAATAGTGACAGCTGCAGTACCTGCCCGAATCCACTGTGCTTCCTTACTTTGTGAAAGGCAGACAGTCATTGCATGAGAGCCTGTGCAAAGTAGATTATGCTGTGCCTAATTTAAAGATAAAAGGCCAATATTATTTCCTTTTTGTTATCAGCCTCCTGGAGAGTGCGAAAAAACAGCAGGGAAATGTAAATATTAAAATTAATATGTACGTCAAATTAGATTAATTTCTCAGACTTGCACTCCTTGAGTGAGTTGTGGTGTGTGGTAAGAAATGTCCAATGAATGTAGCTTAGGCCCTGGGGAGATTAAAGTAGCTACAGTCGAGTGGTCTGCTATTGTTTTGGAGGATTATGACAGACGTAACTAGGCCAATCGTCAGAGTCCCGCCATGACCCTGTGAAAGTAAAACTATTTATGATAATCACAGTAACCACAGATGGGTCGTGCTGGAAAAAGAGAAGGAAGAGAAGAGAGAAGAAAAAAAAAGTCATACGCAACCTTATAAGTAGGTCTGCTATTTTCGGCAGGGTAATCATTCTTGGGAGGAAGATGTGTGTCACTGTGGGTCGATCGCTGGGCAAACTTCACCTCAACAAGAGGCGGTAAGAACCCCCATGGAGTTTATCCTCCTATGCCCTTTGGGAGAAGCACACAGTGATTTAACAACCCAGGCCTCTCTCTCCTGAATCTATCATTGCCATCTCCCGAGGCCTGCTTTAACACAAAGGTACATACATACACAGATTTGCGACTTTCAGAAACTCACTTTTTTTTTTGAGTTTTCTAATGCCTAGCAGCTTTGTTGTACCCAATGTCCTAACCAGCACTCGAGTTGAGGGGGGATGAGGGGGGATGGCATCCTCACCTGAAATAAAAACGGTAAAAATCATCCCCCTTCTAAAACTGCCACCCCCCCCTTTCAATCCTGTATGTCATTTTATCAATGAACGTGGTACTACTGCTATTTCAACATTTAGTTTTGCGCATATTGAGTAAAATACTGTGGCCGAGGGGGCACGCACACATGCAATGACATTTTTACCAAGTCACTGACACTGAAGTTACTGACACTGAAGTCACTGACGCTGTGGGGATGCTAACATTTTCCCCATATGATCAAATCCACCATCCCCCCTGATTTTCTTTTACAACTTGAGTACTGGTCCTACCTAATATACGTTTGAAATTCTCTTCAATGAATTGTCTTCCTGGTAGTTTAAGGTTAAGAGTTTAAGACTCTGTTTTGATAGTTACATTTTAAAAGCCAACTGCCAAGTCTAGATTACGTCTTACCCCAGTGGATCCATCCACAGGGGCTAAAAGTTCATGTGTTTCCTCCAGTCTTAACTGACATGTTCCCCAACCTCCATTATGTCATTATCTCTCTCAACAGGGGCGGTTGGGCAAATTAAATTACTTATCTCCAAGTTCATTAACTCTGTTATCTCCTGTAAGGCGCATATCAAATTTGATTTCTATTAAACATCATTGTCTCTCCCCTTCCACCGTTTTTGAGTGCTCAGCAGTGCAAGGGATTTAAGGATTCACTGTTTTCATGGAGAGAATTAAGTATTTTAGGACAATGTACTGTATGTGTGGCATACAGAGCATAATGGATCTCCATTTTATTTGGTTATCGTTATTAAGTTCTGTCTCTCTCTCTCATACCTCGTTTAAGCTGTGGATCTAGGATCAGCTTAGCTGAACTGTGATGCAATAATGGACTAGTTGTATGTAATGGCAGACAAACTGAGCTAATAGCAGCCGACATGATAGTGTTTCACAAACCGTAGTAGGGGTTGCCGACAGTACACTCAAGTACTGTACATGGAGAAGAGACAAGTGGAGAGGCCTACACTCTATATTGAAATTCTAGAACCCTAATAAATAAAATGGACTTCATAAATAGCTGGCCTCACAGACAAACCCAGACATTTGTTTTAATGTCTGAAACATGTCTGGATTCGTCAGTGCATGACAATGGTGTGCCTTTAAATGGGTCCTTGGTGTAGTCTGGTTTTTTCTAGTGGGTATACTGTGATTTTTCCCTCCCAGCCTCATATCGTTCATTTCGGAACGCCATAAAAATACATCTGCGCTCCCTGTCTAACGTTATATATACTGTATATATATATATATATATATATATATATATATATATATATATATATATATATCTGACATTACATGTTATAAGGCTGATCTGTGCATGATAGTGCTGCATTTTGACATATTTCATGTCACATTTCTCCCCGTTGATGGTGTATGACGCTATAGTCAGTGACAATGTTCCAAAAGTCAGTGCTCTGTAACACAGACGGGGTGAATTTTATAAATGAAAGTGAAAGTTCTGTCACAAAACGCCGTTACGTGTCCTCACACGTTTTTAAGTGGGTATACGGCGTAGTCCTGCGTATCACGTAGACTACACCACTGGGTCCACCGTATTTAGGACAGAGAGAAGGGAGAGGGGGAGGTGTGTCTACTTCTGTCAAATGCTGTTTTACTTTGTCTGTTCTGCTGTCCTCCGCTGTACCAAATCCATACCCCCCCCCTGTGAATAGGCCATGTAGTGTATATAAGTATGTAAGTTTACAATCTCAGATTCCTACCGATCACATATCCCCTTATTTATATCCCCCCTATAAATGTATCATTCTTGTTTTTTTTATTATCTTAGGACAGTGTTTTGATTGTTAGCAGCACCTAGGGTTTGCATTTACATTTCGTTGTACCCGTACAATGACAATAAAGATCATTCATTCATTCATATGAATGTTTAGTCCTAAGTGTGTGTTTGGGAAATACCTCTAAGATGTCTGTGATGCCCACCATCTGCTCACCAAAGCGCTCCCGATAACTTAGCTGAGCTTCTATCCTCCTTATGTACCTCCTGAAGTCATAACAGTAGCTGATCTACACCTAGACTGGTTGCCACAAATCTCAGATGAATAAATACATAAATGTTGCAGTTAATCGCAAAACCAACACAGCCTAATTTGAAGAATTTGAATAATTCCAACCTCCTAAATACCATCCGGACAGAATAGATCGGCCTTATAGATTAATACCAAGGTTTTTACATGAGCAGCAGGGTTATGTACATGATGTTTATTGGTGGGATAATATTATTTCCTGTATCAGCTGCATACCTGACACCAAATTGGTCTCTAGGGCTCTAGAACTCTCCTCATCTCTCTCTCTCTCTCTCTCTCTCTCTCTCTCTCTCTCTCTCTCTCTCTCTCTCTCTCTCTCTCTCTCTCTCTCTCTCTCTCTCTCTATATATATATATATATATATATATATATATATATATATATTTATCTCTGGCAGAAAACATGCATAAACAAATCCATTGGGGCAGATCTGCCTGATCCAGGCCTATTGCAGATTTTGGTCTCCCTCATTGCAGAATTATTGACACATATTATTTTTAGTCTGACTCGTATCTCAAGTGCTATCCCCAAGGTTTGGAAGCAGGCCATCTCCATAAAGGTGGTGACTCGTCTGACCTAAATAACTACTGTCCAATATCCAAGCTATCTTGCCCCCCAAAGCTTTTTTATTTCTTTATTATTTTTTTTACGATGTTATGTTTTCTTGAGTGCAAAGTGTGATGTTTTTATTTCCTGTAGTTCTGTTTTATGTGACTTCACTATGTCCTGTAATTCTGTTTTAAATTGTTTATAACATCTTTATTTCAGCCGTATTCCCCTGTGGATTTACCTGCCCAGGGACTGCTGATGCAATTTAGCTACCCAGCTAATTCAGGGAGAGTCAATGACTGCCCATTGTCCCTTTTAAATAAACGAATAAATAAAAGTATTAGTCTCTGTTCAACTACCAGTTAAGAACCTTTTTTATCTTCTCATTATTTTCTAAATGTGCACCAATCTGGCTTCAGAGAAAGCCCAGTTTAGCAAAGCCCCAGCTGCTACGGCTGTTTTAGATGATATGCTGCCTTGATCAGAACAAACTACATCCTTTTCATAGATCTCACCAAGGCGTTATGTCACGTATCAGAGCCTGCACCCAGAGTTATGTCACGTGTCAGAGCCTGCACCCAGATGCAGAAGCGAGACAGGTAGACAGGTACAAGGCAAGTCTTTTATTCTGAAGGGGAATTAGGCGGGGCAAGCAAGCGAGTAGTCAGGCGAGGTCGGGCAGACAGACAGGTAGTCTGGTAGATGCTCCCAGGCTGTGGAATGCTCCCCCTGACCACCTAAGGGCACCACAGTCTGTGGATGCTTTTAAACGAGGCCTTAAAACCTACCTTTTTAATAGAGCCTTTTATTAGCCTTTTTTAATTGAAAATGTTTATTGTTTTATTATTTTATCTTTCTTCTTGTTTTTAATCTGTAGGACTTTGAGATTCCTTTATGTAAAGTGCATTACAAATCAAATGTATTATTATTATTATTATTATTATTATTATTATTTATATTATTAGTCACACAGGCAGGGGTGGAGTTGGTAGATGGGGAGTCACACAGGCAGGGGTCGAGCCTGGATGACAAGGAGAACAGCGGTATGACAACAAATAAGCAGGCAGGCAAACTGGGTGACTGAGCTGGAAGCGTGGCACATAGACAAATCATTTATGACAAACGATCTTACGTGGACTAGCTGCAGGTGCAGGGGTGCTGTAGTGACGAGGTGAAGACAGGATAGCAGACAGGTGTGCTGGTTATTGCAGGTAGTGGTTACGGATGTGGGATCGTGGCACATTCTTTATGATCGACCATTACCTACTCATTCAAACGTTGTGCGAATAAGGCCTTCATTGGGCTTATTCAGACATGGCAGTGTTAAATCAGGTTTTCTGGGCATAACAAAAGATTTTTCTTGGTCCGTTTCATTTGACTATTTGCATTTGCATTTGCAGCTTGTTAACACTAGAACAGCCGTGCCTTTTGTACCTACTAAAAGAGCCGCCTCTCTACAATGCTCAAGCTGCTATTTACACACAACGACCACTAGTTGGCCGCTTGTAAATCAGCCTGCTTCCTACACAGAAAAACTGCAAAATAGCTTTATACTAGCTTATACTACCTAACCCTAACCCTAACCCTATCCTGATGTGATATTGAAAATGTACGGATACTGGGTGGTAGAATGCACATATCTAGGAAAAGTCATGAAAGGAGGGTCCTGAAATTTGATCGAGTGCAGATATAACATTTTTCTTTACTCACAGGTGTCAAATGACCCCTCATGGCTGATTAAGTGTTAAACACCTACGATTTATGGCGGGCTTCTTTCCCTGAACAGAAGAATGCCGATTGTACAATCAACCATGCCAGTGCTAGATTATGGTGGGGGGATGATATCACCCTTCATCTTATCACAGGTGATAGTTTTAATACCCCTCATTGCATCCTTTACCAAAAGGTCTGCCAGACCTCGTTAAAGTCCCGCAGATTGCACCATTACTCACTTTTTGTATACAATGCCCTACTGCATAAGCTACCATGTGGGCGGCTGTGGCGCAGGAGGTATACCCGCCGTGTAATGATCCCAAGGTCGGCAGATCGGCGGTTCGAGCCTCGGCTGGCCACATGTCGAAGTGTCCTTGGGCAAGACCCTGAACCCCAAATTGCTCCCAGTGAGCGGGCCGGCGCCTTGCATGGTAGCTTGCCGCCGTTGCTGTGTGAATGTGTGTGTGAATGGGTGAATGAGAGGCCGTTGTAACCTCCTGCGCCACAGCCGCCACTCAGGGTATCATTAGGGTTCATATCAGGGTATCCTTAGACTTCACTGTAAACTCTACACTTGGGAAGGTCATCGAAACGCACTCCCTTAGGGAGCTATTTAAAAACCATCTTCTCAGCTACTTAATATACCATCACGTAAACATCTCCCCTCACAAGGTTACGGTCAATAGCCCATTATAGCGCTGGAATGAACATCCTTACTCCTTCTCAACCCTCCTCCCATTCTCTCTTTAATTACCTCACAAATTAGTTGTGCTAATGTTAGCCAAAACCAATTATTTATTTAGCCCTAGATAACAAAGAGTGAAGAACTGAGTTTATCTTGATGAAAGGGTCCATTTGTTGTTGCTGCTTTATTTTCATTATGCTAATATCCTTGTGAGTACACAAGTCTACAGAGGAAGTGACCTCTTTGCCAGCAACAAAGAGAACAACTGAGAGATGTCTTGCATGGCAACACTGGGGAGACGCAGAAAGAGAGAAGAATAGAGAGATTTCATTTTCCTGACAACTTCTTGCCGTCCAGTAACTTTTAAAAACACTTTCCTAAGTCCGGTCATGTAATGTGGTAACAGTCCCATCGGTGAGGGGTCTGTGCC
>NC_137690.1:71095096-71202596 GCF_963989245.1 Nansenia antarctica
GGAAGTCCTGAGAAGGAGGTCAGCGCGCTTCTCTGCCTCTCCCTTCTGAAATAAAGCATTTATACTGTGACCGTAATTGACGTCTTGCCGTGGAGCCACGTGCGTGTTCATGTGTGCCCACATGCATGCGCAAACCGCGGAGGCGCGCTCGTGTTTCAAAACGTGCATGAAGTCTAAACTTTTCAAACCACTTCTTAGCGATAGGAGAAAAGTCAGATCGCATAATAGCAGGGGCGCCTAGTGCACTTCATTAACATATGAACACTCCCACAATGAGCAATATATGCACGGGAGTTTTACGTCTTATGTGTGGGTGCCTATCGACACCTGCATAATAGCAGTAGCGCGTATGAAGCGCATAATAAGGGTGGCGGTAGGTCATAACCTGGCGGTGCGTCTTAATTAACACTTAAGACGGCAAGTTAAGAAGTGCATAATAGGGCCCTTTGTGTTTAATCATAACTGGTGCAAAACATGAAGGTTTTTAGCTTAGATTAAAACATTTTAAGGGTTTGGGCCTGTTTGATTTCTTCTGGGAGTTTGTTCCAGGAGCATGCAGCAGCATGACTGAAAGCTGCTGCACCGTGTTTTGTATAGTGCACAGGATTAGCAACACTGTTGTTTTGGACCAGGCAACGGTTTCTTTCACTCTGAATGTGGATGTTACGTCCCCAAGTAACATTCAGGGGATGAGGGGAGTAACACTAAAATGAACCAGGGCACAAAGAAGCAGAGGCGGAACGGGAGAAATAAAGAAATAAATAAACCAATAACGAGTCATTGTATAACTTAAACAGTAGTTTCCAAAAACTACTTTCTAAATATTACCATTCACACTCTGTCTAAAAGGGAGTCAAAGTTACCGACACCGGTACACACACTACGGTCGTAAGCTTTAGCTGACGGTCAACCACAGACACAACTCTATAAGTTGCCCACCGGCCCACTGGCACCATCTGTCAGTATGTGAAGCGCCTTGAGTTGCATCTTGTAAGAAATGTGAATTCCTCCCAGCCATTATCGTCCACCCTTGATGAGCGAGTGAGTACAGATGCGCTCACTTATGCCGTCACCATGGCGATAGGAAGGGAGGAAGGAAGGGCGATAACCTGGGTAGAGACGCAGGAAACAACAAACACACACACACACATCACCACACTACAACTGTAACAGTGGACAACAATTTGAGCTGAATCCAAGCTCTACAGCAGGAGCAAAACAAAGCACTCCAGCCCATGGAGACAGTTAGGTGGTGTAATGGATTTTTCACATCTATGGCATGTATGGCATTGTTGGGAGAGTCTGGTCAGGTCCTGTCCATGGTCACAGCCTGCTCCAGGGCCTTGTGTTCATGGACAGTGGTGGAATGCAGGCTCGTACACTATGTTGACCCGGTGTACAGTGTGAAATGAAGACCGTGTCCAACATTGTTCCAATGTTCCCACACTTATGGAATGCGGACTCCTACCAAATGCACACAGAACTAAATCATGTATAACGTAACTTATTGTGTTTCTAATAGACACAATGTTAGATGTCGTTGGGCTTTGTAGCCGTGCAACATGCATTCCAACTTGATGTTTAGAAACGGCAAAGAAAAAAGGCTACAGATCATTACCAAGAAACTCACTTCATTTCAGTTTATTTAATTCAAGATCCGTAGCCTAATTGCTGCATTTCCCGCAGATCCATATGGGTCTGTTTTAAAAGTAGACATAATTCATAATGGTGAGTAGGTTAGTACTGAGGACCGTTTGTGTCTCAATAAAAATATCTCATGACATTCTGCTGCTTATACTTTGTTCAAAATACCCCTCGAGAGAGAGAGGCCATGACAAGTTGCAGCAGCTGCTGAAAGTGGGAACAAGTTGGCAACGGACCAAATGTTCAGACTTTTATTCAGAAAAATGTAAATACTTTTCAACGTTGTTGAAAATCAATGACACACTCGCTAGTCAAGCAAACTATTGCAATGCAATGGATTCAGTGAGTAATCCCCCACTACTACCTCGTTAAGATACTATTTGATGATATTTTAGGACACCAATCCAACAGGTAAAATGAAAACCTTCAGTAACCAAAATGCTGGATGGACTGCGGGGAAGACCATGCAAACTATAGTCATTTTCTATGTATTCATCCTGCCCTGTTCTCAAATCACACTGGAGTGGTGTTCATAGAGGTAAAGGCCCTTTGAGATAATGACGAGAATGACAAATTCCTCTTTACACTATTCACAAGTGCAATACAATAGGGCTTTGCCTGCCCTAAATATTGAATAAAAAATATTGACAGGCATAGTTTGTGTGTGACTGCCTATAAGGCTTGGAAATAAATAAATAATTAATACATCCTGCTTTTGGCAGGAGTGAACATATCCAATTAGAGGTGACCAATTAAGCCTTGGGAGAAATGGGAGGGGCTAAGGGGGGATTTGTAGCGGGTGGTAAGGCAAAGACGCTTCAGGTCTAACCCGATTGCGATCGGACCAGTGGCGGACTCAGGGTGTTTGAAGGGCAGGGGCGAAAAGAAAAAAAAGGGCACCTACTGCACAACTTGGGACCCCATCAGTGCACATGGTCAAGTTTAGACCATTGGAAGGGCAGCCAATAGGGCACACCCTCTAATTTTGCCACTCAAAAGGGCACTTTAGTGCAACGTTTTTCAACGGTGGGGGCACATGGTCAAGTTTAGACCATTGGAGGGGCACCAATAGGGCACGTCCTCTCATTTTCGCCACTCAAAAGGGCATTGTTGACACTCAAAAGGAAACTTAAGAAAGACGGTTTTCAACCATGGGGGCACCAGGAGGGGCGGTCGCCCCCCCCTGCCCCCCCCTGAGTCTGCCAGTGGATTGGACTGATTTATTTGGGGATAAGGTAATATACCCCCCCCCTTCCCCAACACAAATATCCACTTCCTAACCGTCTTTGCACATTCAATTAATTTGATTGTCAGCTAATTCTGTTCTGAGAGCTTTGTTATTAAGTGTGTTCCTGAATTATGCCAAAGTTGCATTTCTCCTGGCGACCTGACACCTGATTTAAATCTCTGGCCCACCAGCGTGTTTATGGAGCCAGAACGCATTCTCCGATAATAAGATTTATTTGGATCAATTTCACGTTTATTTCTCCGGAGGTTTACTCTTTTATTTGTTTAATAAATCCACTCCCACCACCAATAGCTCTGACACACAAACTCACGCACAAATGCACACACACACATACACGCACGCACGCACGCACGCACGCACACACACACACACACACACACACACACACACACACACACACACACACACACACACACAAACACATTTTAAGCCTATCAGTGTACACAGTCCCATGGTCAACAAAGGCTAAGAAAACAAGACAGCATAGTACTGTAACACAATTACACAATTCACTGCATCTTAAAGCAGCACAGCACAGCACAACACTATGTTACACCAAACTGCCCTGATCAGCACAGGACAACACAACATCATGTTTTACTTCTCAGGTGTGGATGCATAGACAAAACATTTCTTACTTATTTGTAGTTATCCTCTTTGAAGAAGAGGCAAAGAAGGCAAAGCCAACACTATTTGTCCACTGTCCTCCTCTAAGATGTCCATTCTTGTGCTTTCCCTCCAGGGTCCAGGGTCCAGGGTCCAGGCTCCAGGGTCCAGGGTCCAGGGTCCAGGGTCCAGGGTCCAGGGTCCAGGGTCCAGGGTCCAGGGCTAGGGCTAGAGTGGCTCCCTTTTAGCACCTCAAAATGTGGCTAATCCACTTCCACTTTCTTCTGGTTATGTTGACAAATACAATCAATTCACCGTTTATTTGTTATATTATGTTACGGTACATGTGGGAATACGGTACATGTGGGAAAACTAGGGTTAGGGTTAGGTGCTAGGGTGACTTGGTACATATTGGCATGTCTAACCCTAACCCTAACCTTAACCCTAGCATCCTAGTACCTAACCCTAACCCTAGTTTTCCCACATGTACCGTAACATATACACAGAATACGGTGGGCGGCTGTGGCGCAGGAGGTAGAGCCGGCGTCGAACGATCGCAAGGTCGGCAGATCGGCGGTTCGAACCCCGGGTGGTAGCCACATGTCCAGGTGTCCTTGGGCAAGCCACTGAACCCCAAATTGCTCCCAATGAACGGGCTGGCGCCTTGCATGGTAGCTTGCCGCCATTGGTGTGTGAATGTGTGCGTGAATGGGTGACCAAGCATTGCTACCAAGCAACAAGCTCTGTTTTCTCCAGAGGGGGAAAGCATCATGTTTTTTTTTTTGGGCATCAGCAGAACTAATTTGCAAAGCAATTTAGGAGGAGAGAGAAGAAGAGGCCTAAATTAAAGTATTTCTTCTCCTGGTACAACGGGGATAATGGGGTGATGGTTGGAAGAGCTG
Source organism: Nansenia antarctica (assembly GCF_963989245.1). NCBI lineage: Eukaryota > Metazoa > Chordata > Actinopteri > Argentiniformes > Microstomatidae > Nansenia > Nansenia antarctica. The sequence continues at coordinate 71,099,498 of NC_137690.1, forward strand.
CGTTTCCAATATAAATGCGACATAAATATACGGATGCGGTGTATGAGCGCTTGGGAAATACTACCAACTGTGAAGATGAAAGTATTCCTCCTTATCAGACTTGAAAGACACTCTCTTCTCTTTTTCAGGATGTGATTTCAAGAACTACTGGGTCTCGTCTGCAAGCGTGCGGAAACAGATGCGCAAGTGTAATCGGAGATGTTAATTAAATTTGCACTTTTGGTTAATGCTCAAAAGTCACAATATGGTGCGCAAACACAGCTGCTCTCCAACTGCTCCCAGAGAACCCACAGAGATCTTCTCTGTCTTACAACGAGGGCAGTCAGACTAAAAACAACACGTACATTTGTCTGGATACAAAGACGAGATTCAAGATTGAATTATTTAAAATGTGATTACATTTTGCAAATGTAGTGCCATCGTCTTGAAATAAGGCTATATGTTTAGGAAACCAGTACAGCTACATCAAAAACAACTATATTTGTCTAGATACAAAGAAAATATTTAAGAATTAAGAAAATGTGCTTGAATTTAGCATTCAATGTTATTGCAATCGTCTTGAAATAAGGCTATATACCCTGGAATTTACATAGAAAAATAGCATGTTGTGCTTATGTACTTGTATGTATAAAAATGAGCTAGAAATTAGATTAGCTTGCTTAAAGAAGGTTGCATATGGGCAGAACAAAGAATGTAAAAACAACAATAACAAAGGCCATTTGTACAATCGTAACAGTGCTTTAAACCTTAACATTTGATTGATTGAAAACTTTATTAGAAGATTTGCAGAAGTAGGTACATGAAAGTACATATTACATACAAGGTCAACTAAAAGGATAAAAACCCAAGAAAGCCACTGGCTTATTTCAATTGGGGTCCTTGATTTTCAATTCATCGTTACATGTAAGACAGACAGGAAAAGAAAAAAAACTAGTACTATCTACAAGATAATACAGACAAATAACTATTACTATCTCCAAGATAAAAATACATCCATCAATACTATATATACAATACAACAAAACATCAGGTATGTACAGCAGGTAGGACAGGTGGGGACATACACCACAGGTGGGGGCGGGGGACAAAACACAAAGTATGTACAGTGGGTAGTTCGGGTCTTTTAATCTGATTTTTGATTTAGAGGGTCCAGTTACGGATTGCAGCCTCCTGTAAATGTTTTTTGAGAGTGGTTTTGAAGGTGGGCAGTGTTTTGCACTCCTTTAAGATTATAGGAAGGGCGTTCCACATTTTTACTGCATAGTTTGCAAACGAGTTTAACCCCTTGTTTGTGGTGCAACGCGGTTGAACGTGGTTCGTGGAGCTTCCTCTGGTGTTGTATGTGTGGACGTTGTTCACTTTTTGGAAGTATGTTGACAGGTACTTGGGTGTCTTTGTGGTGTATCGTATCTTGAAGACCAGGCCCAGTGCAAGCTGCTGCACTCTGTCAACTACTCGTAGCCAATCAAGGCTCAAAAAATGAGCAGCGGTTAGATGTGTCCTAGGGTTGAGGCCTAGCAGAAGCCTAACCAGTTTATTTTGGGCTGTCTGGAGTCTTGTTTTATGGGCCTTTGTGGTTCTATAGTACCATGATGTTACGGCATAGTCGAAGTGACATTGAATGAGAGCTCCTGATAGGGTCCTCAGTGTGTTTTTACTGACAAGTGAGGATATCCTGTACAAGAATCTAGTTCTATGGTTCACTTTTTTGATTACTTTTGCTGCCATTTTATCTCCGGAAAGATTTGCCTCTAAGATGGAGCCCAGGTATGTAATATCCTCTTTTCTTGTGATATTAATGTTACCCACTTTTATTTAAAAATTTTCAGCCTTTCTGAGTTTAGATGGGGATCCGTATAGGATGGTTTCAGTTTTACCTAGGTGTATTGATAGTTTATTGTCAGCTAGCCAGATGCAGATTCTACTCAGTTCAGTGCTTAGCGCTTTTTCCACCTGCAATATGTCCCTGTCAGAGACCAGCAGAGCCGAGTCATCCGCGAACAGGAACAAATTGCAATCACATGCTGATGACATGTCATTCACATATATTAGGAACAGTAAAGGTCCCAATATGCTTCCTTGTGGAACGCCGCAGGTCACTGGGAGGGGGGGGGACAGTGTTCCGTTCACACTAACCACCTGTTCCCTCCCCTCTAAGTAGGATTGCATCCAGCCCACCGATGTTCTATCGAACCCAATTGCTTTCAGTTTATCTAACAATATGTGGTGATCTACTGTGTCGAAGGCCTTCTGGAGGTCCAGCATGACCATGCCGCAGTACTTGCCCGAGTCCACCTCATGGTTGATGTGGTCGTTCAAATAGAGAAGGCATGTGTCAGTGGAATGGGATGTTCTGAATCCTGATTGAAATTCATACATCAGATTTTTTTCGGTAAGGTACCTATCAACCTGTTCATAAACTATTTTTTCCATAAGTTTCGAAATGGAATTAAGAATAGAAACAGGTCGGTAGTTGCCTGGGTCTAATTTGCTTCCTTTTTTATACAGTGGGGTTACCCTTGCTATTTTAAAGTCAAGGGGGACGTGTCCCTGTTTGATGGACAGGTTTATTATGTGGGTGATGATTGGGGTAATGGAGGCAGCTGAGTCTTTTAGAAATCTGGCTGGAATATTGTCATGGCCCGTGGCCTTTTCTGAGTGTAGAGCGCCCAGCTTTTTAAACACCTCATCGTTTGACACCATGGCGAGTTTAAAATCATCTTTGCGTACACCCAGTTTATTGTAGAACGCACGGATGTGCTCTACACCATAACGCCCTGAGTGGGGTGGTAGATTGTTAACTAATTTAGTGGCTATGGTTGTAAAGAAAGTGTTTAAGCACTTAGCCACATCCAGCTTGTCTGTAAGGAGAGAATCTCCAGATTTTATGCTGATGTTTGTAGACCTGGTTTTGAGTTTTTGACTGCAACCTAGTTGGCTATTAAGTAGCTTCCACAGGTCACGTGGTTTGTTTAAGTTTTCTTCGATTTTGTTATCGAGGTATTCTTTCTTAGCAGATTCGGTCATGGTAATTACCTGATTGCATAGTTTGTTGCATTGTTTTTTAATTTTCTCAAAGTGGGTTTTGTGATCTTCGTTTAAGTGTTTCACTAATTTTGATTTGCATTTTTGAACTTCAGAGCATTTTAGGTCTCTGACTTTCATAGCATTTAGATAACACATTAATAACACAATACACACAGTTCCGAAAAAAAAATGTTATCATGCAACCCTAGTCAATAATGAACTCTGCCGTTGTCTTTTTATATGAAAAAGTCATGTCCTTCATGGATGGCGTCCGAGAGGACTTGTCTGCAGCACAGAGAGGAGTGTCGCAACGCATTAGAACAGACATGAGGGGTCATTTGACCCCTGCGAGTAAAGAAAAGTGTTATATCTTTGCACTCGATCAAATTTCAGGACCCTCCTTTCATGACTTTTCCTAGATATGTGCGTTCTACTACCACCCAGTATCCTTACATTTTCAATATCACTTCAGGATAAGCTAGTATAAAGCTATTTTGACATTTTTCTGTGTAGGAAGCAGGCCAATTTACAAGCGGCCAACTAGTGGTCGTTGTGTGTAAATAGCAGCTTGAGCACTGTAAAGAGGGGGGTTTGACCCCTGAGGCGGCTCTTTTAGTAGGTAAAAAAGGCTAAGCTATGAAATTAAAACAGAATTAATTCTAACAATTACGGCATCACTATGTAGACTATATGATCAGATATTTTAATGATATCATATTAAAGCGATAATGAACTCATATTAACGCGATAATTACCTTGTATTAACGAGATACATATTTCATATTAACGTGATACTAACGTGTCATAAAAGAAAGAAGTGCTCGGCAGCCCTAAGCCATCTGTTAAGGTTTACAACTTCAGAACCCAGGCGCGGAACACAGAAAAGGAACCAGTGAAGGTAGATACAGACTATTTAATGAGGGTGTAAATAGGGGAAAGGTGGAAGGTAGGATGGCAGTGCAGGTAGGCAGGCAGGCAGGCAGGCAGGCAGGCAGGCAGGCAGGCAGGCAGGCAGGCAGGGCAGGGCAGGGCGCAGGCAGGCAGGAAGGAAGGATAGGTAGATCAAGAGGGCAGGCAGGGCAGGCTGGTAGAAGGGATTAGAACTTCCCCAACAGGACCGTATTTCATATCCCTAATGTCCGAAAAGGTTACATGTGTACACATGCGATTCACTGACAAGAGAAGTCACACGTTCTTCTCACATTGCTCTAGAGGAGAGCGAATACTAATCACATTCTGTGGGTGGACAGATCAAAATGGTGACAAGTTCGCAATTAAAATAGACTTCAATGTGTCCATTATTTTGTCATCGGTTATAGCCCAGGAGGCAACATCAATATTTGTTTTGACTGTGGCTTGTATGGTGGAGCAGCTAGGGTCTGTGGACTTAACGGACACATTTTGTGTAAAGGTGCATAGCCACTGAAAGAAGAAGGGATTTTGTGTTCACTTCACAAAAAAGTGTAAATAACTGTACATTTATAAATGTCTGGTGATAAATGTCTTGCATACGCTAGTGCGTGATTATATCTCATTACATGTCATCATTGCTTCAGATGTGTGTTCTGTTATCAATTGGAACGGAGATGTCAAATGAAAGTCTCCGAGCCTCACACCTGGGTATCATAAAACCCAACAGTTATGACGATCACTCAATATTATATTGTAGTGATTACTCATAGCTCGCTGAACACATCTGTGCACTTCAAATAGGCCCAATGTACAGTATGTAGAAGAAACAAATGACAACAAAAATAATAATGGCAGTTAAGGATATGACTTAATTATTTAATTTTCTTGATATTTTTTTCCCATTTTATTAGACAGATGTAGTGAAGACAGACAGGAAAGTAAGGAGAGAGAGAGGGCATGTCAGCTGGGCATGGGGCCGGATTCGAACCCATGCCGACATGGGCATATGTGTGCACTGTCGACCACAGTGCTAGACCACTGGACCACCCCAGGCCACTGGATATGACTTAATTAAGATATTAAGAATATTATTGCGATTATCAGAAGGCGATAAGTGTCTTGTACATATTACATATTCAACATCTTCGGTTGTTGTGGGTGAAACACCTGACTGGATCAATCCACTGTGTACTAAGTACGGTAAGTAAGTCAAACTTTATTTATATAGCGCCCTTCCCAGCACGGGTGCACAGGGTGCTTTACATAAAAAATATGAAAAGTGCATTTCAAAACATCAAGGGGACAACATAAACAGGAACAATAAGAAGGCTAAAGTTGACTGCCGGCCTGTCTAAACAGATGTGTCTTTAATTGCCGCTCTTAGTTCTGAAGGAGCGGCTCTCAGGTCAGGGGGGGGGGGGCGTTCCAGAGTCTTGGGGCCGTCACCTCACACGCTCTGTCCCCTTTAGTTTTCAGTCTGTTCCTGGGTACGACCAGGAGCTCCTGGTCGGAGGACCTCAGTGACCGGCTGGATGAGTAGGGGTGGATGAGATCGGAGATGTAGGCGGGGGCTTATACTATATCTAGCCCATGGCAGCAGTTGTTTGAAACAAAGTCAATGTTTCATTTTCATGGTTCATTGGGTAGATCAAGACACAGGGGAGATGCCTGGTGTCTACAGAAACGCATACATTTACAGTATAATCACCCTGATAATAATTATATCAGGTCTGCTGCACACCGAGGGTACGCAGGCAAATGTATATGTGAACATGCGTATTCAAATGCTAATGTTGGTCTTGACGATGGGGAAAGCTGAGGTTGTTGACTTTTTCATCATGGATAATGAGCTTGTGCGGGTTTCTCTCCCTTAACCACCTCATGTTTGTAATTTACCAGATTAATGTTGACATGAATAACAACGACCCTTATTACACAACAAAGGAAGACAACCAAAACAGAAAGATTTTAAAAAATGTACAATATCAGTCTTAGCAAAGTTTTTATATATCATATGTGTATGTTTGTATTAGTGCTGTCAATCGATTACACATTTTTAATCAAGTTAATCACAATAATAGACTGTGAAAAGTATACTTTTATACTTCTTTAGCTCCTACATAAACTAAGAAGGACACGGGTTAAAGTATACCATTAATTCTTGAGATCACTTAACTACACTATTCCTAGCTCTGGGGAAAGTGTGAGATTTCTAAAATGAGCAAAAAAACCACACTCAATGAGCTCTTGGCTGACAGAAACAATAATATAAACTAGCTAATAGCGATTACAATTTACAATGTATCATATCACAAATGAGCTTACCAGTGATCAAAATAATTGACTAAAACACTTTAACAAATGTAAAGTAATCAAAAGTAATAGGTGGCTATTATTTGTGTGTGCCATCAGACCTCTGCAGCTCATCCAGGACAATGCAAGCCATCTGGTGTTCAATCTCTCCAAATCCTCTAATGTAACCCCCCCCCCCTCCTTCACTGGCTCCCAGGAGCAGCTCGCATCAGATTCAAGACCCTGGTGTTCGCCTACAGAGCGGTAAAGAGTACTGCCCCCTATCTGCAATCGATGGTCAGTCCCCAACCCTCAGATGTAAATGCACAAAAGTCCCCAAACCACTTATTGTAAGTTACATTGGATAAAAGTATTCTCCATGTAAATGTAAAACAAATAAATGAATAATTGTGGGTAATTTACCTGAGATTCTGAATGAGAGACACTTTGCCCTCCTGCAAATACCATCCCAGCCTCATCTACCTTTCTCTTTTTTTTGGTTCTCTCTGTCATTCACACACCCCTCCTCTCAGTATCCTTTGTTGTCTTCGTGCCCCATCTTTGTCTTTCTTTGTGAGTATAAAAAATAGCGCCGCAGCCCTGACCTGCATAACTAGATAAGTGATCCATAAAAATAGCTGATCTAAGTTGTGGCGGTTCATTTCCCCCGTCCCCATCCCACATTCATTCTAATTATGCTCAGGCTGTCCCCACTTCCCCTCTAGGAAGGGTTTCTGTGTCAGATCCTGTCAGAGCTGCCTCTCGATGGTGAAGTAGTGAAGTACCCAGCATCCTTCACTGCCAGACGGAGTGTCACAGACATCTGGAGTCTGATTCATTAACATGCTCTGGCCTTGCAGGGCTAGACTGTTGCTGTGTTAGCAAACAGACACAGCAGCACAGTCATACAGAAATTGTGTGTGTGCGTGCGTCCTCCTTGCATGAAGTGAATTTGAGTTAGCTCAACAAAAACACACACGTGCACACACACACACACACACACACACACATACACACACACACACGCACACACACACACACACACACACACACACACACACACACACACACATACACACACACACACACACACACACACACACACACACACACACACACACAAACAGTTATCTCCTGCATGAGCCAGCCTAGCACTTGGGTCAGTCGCACACAAACCCAACAAATCGCATGGACGAGTGCCTCTAATAAATGTATTAGGGCATGAGCATGTGAATATGTATTACGGTTCAATTGCTTTGGCTGGCACAACTTAATTTGAATTTAAATCTTTTTTTCAAATGAACTGCTTTGCATTCTCATGCAACGAACCATTTTTAATATTTAACGCCAGGTACACACAGTCAGTTTTCTAACACTAGGAGCCTAGCATTATTAACCAAAGTACCCAGGAGTGACGTCTGGAGACCCCCGTTTGTTGATGTAGCAGTGTAGTCATTGAATTAGATTAAAACGATTCAAAACAAACAATTATGAACTGGTTGTGTTAAATCATGACAACAAGATGGTGGCTACTTCACTGGAAATGATGATGATCTTCCACTACAGTATCTGAAATAATACCCTATTTTGTATGAAAGTTTTGTATCAAACTCTTTCTAAACACGTTCTCTTACTAGGAAGCTACTCTAGGATAGAAATGGTGTGAAAAGTAGTGTTCTAGTTAACTAGGTAGCAGTGGGGATTACTCACTGAATCCATTGCATTGCAGCATTTTGGCTTGACTAGCGAGTTTGTGTTGTGATTCTCAACAACGTAGAAACGTAGTTCTTAGTGATGCTCCGATCTGATCGGCGCCGATCGGTATCGGCCGATATGGCCTTGATCGGTTTTGATCGGAGTTCTCAAAACGGCCGATCAAACATGACCGATCAGTTTACAAAATGGCGTCGCCAGTCTGGAAATATTACACAGTGTCGGAAAGAGACAACAAATATGCCGTTTGTAATGTCTGCTCAAAAGAAATACCTCGGGGAGGAGCGCACGCAAGGTCTTTCAATACCACGAATATCATATGGCATTTGCTGCGTTCGTCGATTCGCTCAGAGAGCGCCGAAGCGCACACTGGGCTCGACGTCATAAAGGGACCGAGTGCTTTGATTGGACGAGAGGCGTTCCACGAGTGCTGGTCAGAGTTCCAGCGCGACTTCACGAGCGTAGTGTAGGTAGTGTTCACCGACGTCATGTGACCCCGCGAGCAGGAAGTCACTTGGCCCATAGCAACAACAACTATTAGCGCGTGAGTTTTAGGTCTTCCTCTGTGCACCTTGCACAAGTGTAGATAGCGAGCGACTTTTCAGCAGCAGGACATATTTTAGATGATAAGAGGAACAGGCTGAGTGCAAAAAACGCTGAGATGCTTGTATTTCTCAAGGCTAATCTGCCAGTGATGCTGCTTAATCAGAAGTAAGGTTTGAGTCTGAAATCTCCTTAGGTGCAATGTTTTGTTTTTTTGTTTTATTGATTATTGCTGACTTGCTGTCTTATCTCCTCCTAAATATGACTTGAAACTGACTGACTTGAAACAGTATTTTATATTTGGCTATAGCCTGTTTATGTTGCAGTTTAGTTTGGGTATGTTTATTGTTCCTCAGGAAAGCTACAGTTGCAGTATAAGCTCCAAGTTCTCTAAGAGCCCCTAGTTCCTCTCATTCGAGTGGAATGTTGCACATTTGATGTGACAGTGTACATTTTATTTATTATGATTTTTATTTTCACATTTTATTTGTTTTTCCTGAAGTAAGCTACAGGTGGTTGTCAATTCATGATACTTTCTCATCTCCTAATTTCATTTAAATACTTAATATACAATGTCAATGGTGTTAAGAATAATTTAAAACATAAATAATGCTACACAATAAATAGAATGCTTCAATTGCCATTTTCGACGCTGTGATCGGTGATCGGTGATATCGGATCGGCAGATCACTGATTCCAGTGATCGGTGATCGGTGATCGGCACCAAAAACCCTGATCGGAGCATCTCTAGTAGTTCTGTGTTTCAACAGAAAAGTCTGAACATTTTTACTCCGATATGAGGACCAAAGCATCAGAACGTGTCATTATGTGAAAGCACTTGAACAAGGGATCCCTCTATGGCCTTTGGGAGACAGCACACATGCTAACAACACAAAGAAGCGAGATGAGAATGCCATTACAGTTTGAAGTCGATAAAACTACCCACACACATCCAGTATTTCACCCTGATTGCCTCATCAAGCATCTGTGTTGGAGTTGTATTCCCCCACACACAGCACTCGAGTTGAGGGAGGATGAGGGGGGATGGCATCCCCCTGAAATAAAAACAGTCAAAATCATCCCCCTTCTAAAACTGCCATCCCCCCTTTCCATCCCTTATGTCATTTTATCAATGAACGTGGTACTACTGCTATTTCAACATTTAGTTTTGCGCATATTGAGTAAAATACTGTGGGCGCACACATGCAATGACATTTTTACCAAGTCACTGACACTGAAGTCACTGACGCTGTGGGGATGCTAAAATTGTCCCCATGATAAAATCCACCATCTCCCCTGATTTTCTTTTACAACCTGAGTACTGTCTATACAGCATATGTACCTCAGCCTGTGATGGCAGTGACAACCGCCAACTGTGAGACCAAACACGCAGCTCACAGGACGCTCCAAAGGTGAGATACTTGAAGACGAAGGCTCTCAACGCTACTGTATGAAAGTGGCTTAGAAAAATACAATACCAACCAACCAGGCAGGTAACACAACTCTCAAATATGAATGACTTCATGTTATGTTATGAGGATGTTGTTCCCCTCTCTGGACCTCCCCACTGTCCCCAGCACTACAAGCCCAGCCACATCAGCAGCATCGGTTGAAGCTTCTAGAAGCTTCTAGTTTAGCCACTAGAACAGGGTTCCTTGTGTTCCATTCCCGGTCCTGAAGATCCACAGTGCTGCAGGCTTTTGTCCCAGCTTAGCAGTGACACACCTGATTCAACTAATCGAGGTTTTGAAGATCACTTAACACTAGAACAGCCGTGCCTTTTTTACCTACTAAAAGAGCCGCCTCTTTACAATGCTCAAGCTGCTATTTACACACAACGACCACCAGTTGGCCGCTTGTAAATTAGCCTACTTCCTACACAGAAGAAATGAGAAAATAGCTTTATATTAGCTTATCCTGATGTGATTTTGAAAATGTAAGGATACTGGGTGGTAGAACGAACATATCTAGGAAAAGTCATGAAAGGAGGGTCCTGAAATTTGATCGAGTGCAGAAATAAAATGTTTCTTTATACTCACAGGCAGCCTCACAGCTGTTCTAGTGTTAAGATAGTGATCAATAGTTGAATTGGATATGATAGCACTAGGCTGGGACAAAAGTCTAGACACACTGTGACTCTCCAGGACCAAGAATGAGGATTATTGGAACCCCCGCTGTACAGACTGGAGCTAGCATGAGATTGTGTGCTTGGCTGCTACTTTGGCCACCTTCATTTTGAACCATTTGAAGTGTAAGTGCTTGTGAAAAGGAGAAGTCTATGTTTGATATGCTTTTAGTCAACCGCATTGGAATGAAAGCTTTACATTTAGACATTTCCCCTGCCTCGCAGAGCCTCTGTTACATTGCAAAAATCAGCTCTCAAAAAGAAAAAAGAGCAATAAAATGTGGGAATATTACTTAAAATAAGCACAATTATCTGCCGACAGAACAAGAAAATGTTTGCCACAAAACACTTGCCAAGATTTTCTTAAAACAAGTGAAACATATCTTAAAATTAGTGTAGTCCGACAAAAAACAAGCATATATCTCCTTGGTTTAAGATATTACATCTTACTTGAGATTTACTTTTTGCAGTGTACCCAACCCAGCTCCTTAGCCTGTGGTAACACCCCACCCCACCCTGCATGATGCCACACGACCATCAGGGGGTCATCGAGGTGAGAAATTGAATAACAACAAAATATTCACATGGATCTAACGTTTTCTTCTTCTCCTGAAAAAAGGCGACACCTTTCACCCAATAACGTCAGTGTTGACCACTATCTCATCAGATGGGAAGGGAGAAAACTTCCTCTGTGTGTGTGTGTGTGTGTGTGTGTGTGTGTGTGTGTGTGTGTGTGTGCTCCAAGAGTGGATTTCCAATTCGCCCCAGGGTCTATTAACACTCAATTTCAATTACCGCGACTCTAATGGATGTTGACATCAAATCTACTCTACTTGCAAATCTGAGGCGCAGGGGAGACGGAACTTATGGCATCTGGTGCAACAAATCCTTTTTGGATTCAGAACAGCGTTCGCGACACCCATGCCCTGTAGAAGCTAACTCGCATCTCAGGAAGTTAGTGGAGCGCGTTTGGGAACTTGCGGTCGTGACTGGACTAGCAAATGGACCAATCACGTGTCTCAGAGTGTGACGCGCATAAACTTGACCCCCGCTGACTTTACCTGTGAAGCACGGAGCTCTTATGGCCTGGAGTTGGAGTGAGTGCAGATTACTGGTGGATTTGGTAGGTCGTTAACTCATTAAAATTAATTATATTAATCGTTGTTGAACAATGCAGACAAGTTACAATGATATATCTCTATCGCTATTTGTTTGAATTAATATTTCATATTGAATTTGATTCTGAATCTTGGTAGTGACGTTCCAAAAACATACACGAGATATAACCCCCTGAGGAATATCTGTTGGCTAAAAGTGTCACCATGACAACATTGTCATTCAGTCAGGGGGTTATTTACAAGTTGTTAGTGGACAGATCCTGGTTTTACCATTGAATAAAATAATCCTGATTATGATATCATACTGGCCCTGGGTATTTTAAATTGAATTCTTTGAATTGTGTTTTCATAAGAAAGTTTTCAGAAGGAAGGTTTTGTTTTTATTTGAGTCTGTCCAGACCCGTCACCAGGGCCCAGTCTTAGGGTGGGCCAATGAACTGCATGGGGGGGCACAATTATTATTAACTATTTTATATAATCCGATATGCTATGGTATTCGTCATGCAACACTGACAGGTGGCAGAGGCTAAATTGGACACGTAGCCTACCGATGAAGAATAGACCTAAAATGATCAGAATGCAGCAAATAACATAACAATAAACACAGGCGAAGCTGGTTTATTACAAGGCCTTGTCGACCCGAGTAGGTCTAAGCTAAAATGATTTGAATGCAAGTTACTTTATAGCGTGGAGAGGCCAAGTTGTGCATTACAATGCGCACAGGTCAATAATTGGCACCAACCCGGCACACTTACAAGAACAAGAATTAAATAAATGCCAGGGATAGCCTACGTAACTAAAATTAGGAGACTGGCACGCAACCAGTGCACTTCCAAAAGGGATACAGTATGACCGACCGATCGTGTGATCATCACATTAAAACCACCCATCTACAGCAAATAGGATCAGCCAGATCCTCATCATTGAACACGTGATACACAAAGCACATTAAATATAGCATAACCGTGCAAACAGCTCATCTCTCCAGTTGAAAAAGCTGTCGAGAATACAACTAGCAAAACATCACCACGGCGGGTGCACACACACACACACACACACACACACACACACACACACACACACACACACACACACACACACACACACACACACACACACACACACACAGAGACACACACACACACACACACACACACACACACACATCAACTTGACTGACAAAACACACAGTGATTCAATTCAATTTGTCTTGTTGGATCTGTGATGAGATTTTATTATGTGCTTCGAATGAAAGTGCTATTTTGGGGAGGTGGGGGTAAATTGAAGAGGGATTAAACACACACACACACACACACACACACAAAAAGAAGTACATTTTAAATTGTACTCTCACACACAAACAGCATTTTAACAGATTTAGAAAGAGTGAGAGAGAGAGATAGAGGAGAGTGTGAAGTGATAGAGCTCAGTGAATAGAGGAGAAGGTGACGGACGGGGGGGGGGGACGTTGGTGTGTAAAGGTTTGGTTGTTGCTGCCTAATAGTGAGAGCATCTCTTAACACAGTTTTCTGAGTGCTGCACCAAGAGCGAAAAAATGCACAGCCACAGATGTTGATCTGATAACAAAAGAGGCTATTCATACAACTATCTGAAAATCATTTCGGCTACACATCATAACAGGAGGTTATATTCTTGAAACCTTGTCAACTAGCCTGCAATTTCAATGATGTGTGGTAGCCTTACAGTATCAGCATGACATGAACAATTGCATCAACACTGTTTTTCTTTTTCTTAATACGAGCAATACCAAAGCTTGTGTGCAGGGTGATATTTGCAATGTTCCTTCCTTTAGAATGATTGAGATCAATGGATTGTGTATATAGACCATTGAGAAAAGTGAGATATTGTATATCAAGATGTTTGTATGTATTTTGATCCGACAAGATGACTATCGCCCTTGACAACTTTGTTTGTTTGTATGTTTGTATTTACCATAGTTTTTTCAATAAAAAAACTGTAAAAAACCCTCAAGACCACCAGGACCAAGCTCCGGACCTGGGGTGATAGGGCCTTTTCAGCCACAGACCCTCTTCAGCCGCAGCCCCGTCCCTCTGGAACGCCCTCCCCAACCACATCAGACCACCATATAGTTCCATTCAGGAAAAGCACCTTCAGTAAGCAATCCTTCTCAGTGATAGCAATAGAAAACTGGAACTCACTACCCAACCAACTCAAAGACATACATACTTACTCCACCTTCACAACACACATGAAAGCCTGGCTGACACAGAACTATACTTGTCCTCATTAATCCCTCTCTGTGCTGCCTCCCCATAATGCCTTTTTTTTGTATGTTTTGTTTTGTTTAATGTATTGCTGTTTGTAAGTGCTTAATGTTGTGTGGCCTGTAATTGTCCTGTGGCTTATATGTGCTTGAAATGTCGCTGCCCCCATAAGTGTGTATGTGGTGTTTGTTGTAGCCCCTTCAATCACCTCAGCTTGCTTACGTGTGTTTTTTGTCAAGTGTGATGTTGGGGTACCTTGTCTCAGCCACGTGTTCTTAGAATATTTAAATGTTTTATTTTAACTAATGACGTTACTTTTCAGGATGCCATGTTGCAACTGGCCGGGGACTTCAGCTGAAAATTAGCCGACTAGGCTAACGCTGCCTTTTTTACTGTATTTTATATGGTTCATGTATTAGGATTGTCCTCGATATAATAAACTAATAAACTAAACTAAACTAAACTAAACTAAACTAAACTAAACACCCTCAAAACCCACCTCTTCAAGCTCGCCTTCACCAGTTAACCCTCTCCCCCTCCCCTTCACATGTGTCCCCAGCACTACCTTAATTAGGCCCCTATACTTTCTTGTATTTATTTTATGTTACTTTTTATTATTACTACTCGATCTTTTCAGTTTGTAAAGCGTCTTTGAGTGTCTAGAAAAGCGCTATATAAGTCTAATGTATTATTATTATTATTATTATTATTATTATTACTGCTCTTATTAAATCCACGCCTCTGCAACGCCCTCGATGCCGATTGCTGCTTCAAGCCAGCCTCGCTTCGCAGACATGCTGCTTTTGCATGCAGTCTAGTATGTCTTATCAATCATGGTCAGTTGTAAAGAAAGACTTTAAGAAAGCTTGGTTGCTAGGAGTCGTACATTTACTCGAAGTTACAATCATGCCAGAGATGAAATGTGAGATAGTGGACATCTTATTGCCATTATTACAGCACAAGAAAGAAACACAGGATACATGGAGAACTTGGAGGATTTTTTTTTTTTATTCAATGATTTTAATGTGGTGGTGGCCGTATGCATATCCATACTCAAACAGTAGTAAGACTGTTGTTGAACAATGTTCTCCTTCATAGTGAAGCAAGGCCTAATCCTGTACAGGAAACCAACTTTCTTTTTCACGGTCAAAAGCTGGATTTTCAAAAACTTTGGCAAAAAGGTACCCAACAAACCAAGGCCAATTGTTCCAATGCTTACCCATTAGGATAGAAGTGGCAGTGATTGAAAGAGGAAGGGACCTGAAAAGAACAAACTACCAGTACTCTATCAATGAACAATATCCCAAGGAAATCATGGAGAAACGAAGTGCACTATATCGAATTCTCAAACAACACTAGTTGGAGGGCACAAAGGTCTGGCTGGTTTTGGACAAATTAAACGTCAACAACACCGATCTCTTCAGGCATCCCAAGATAACCACCTGGCTGTGAGTGACCCTCCGACGCTGTAACAGACCATTGTTTACTCTTCATTCTCTATCTACAGTTCGGTAGACTGTGGACATTAGATGTGAGTAAAAAAAACTGTTATATCTTTGCACTCGATCAAATTTCAGGACCCTCCTTTCATGACCTTTCCTAGGTATGTGCGTTCTACCACCCAGTATCCTTACATTTTCACTAAATCAGGATAAGCTAGTAAAAAGCTATTTAGCAGTTTTTCTGCATAGGAGGGCAGGCTAATTTACAAGACGCGCCAACTAGTGAATAGCAGCTTGAACATTGTAAAGATTATGATCATTTGACCCCCGAGGTGGCTCTTTTAGTAGGTTAAAAAGGCACAGCTGTTCTAGTGTTAAAGGGAAACACCATTATGTTTCCAGACTGAATAAGGGAGACCAAAGAGGTTGTTACTGTGGCTGTTTTACTGGTGTTGAGGTCAATGTAGTTGTTATCGTTGTGGGAACTATCAAGATAGTGATGTTGACTTGGGGGTATTCCATCATTCCATAGTGACCTTAGAGAAGATGTACCTCCCATGACGCAGCCTCAGGCTTTCAGGTTTGGACTGGATGCATTTGGGGTGCAAACATGGTTATACGTGGCTATACTGGAAAGTGAGTCCAGGATGGGAGGTTTTGGAGCATGTTTCGGGATAGGGAAGGCCTTTTTAGGGGAGGGACAACAGAGGACAGTTAGCTACTTAGTACATCTCAGGGACACATACTCTATCTAACCATATGATTGTCATGAGACCTTCTGGAAGAAATTCTGCAGGATGAATGGTAATTATAATAGAAACCTGTGCATTATTATGGTAATTGGTTGAATAACTATAGATAGCTGTAACGGTTTAGCAGATGATAAGAAGAGAGGTGGAAAGAGAGGAGAAAAAGTCTGATTTGTTTAAAAGTTCCTCTACAGTGTTAGATGAAGGTGCATGGAAAAGGGACTGGGCAGGGTGAAGTTAACGTTTGTCATGATAAAAAATAAATAATCAAAAGGGGTGACAATATAATTTTAAAAACAACTTTCATCCCATTGTTCAAACTGTCAAAATAGAACTGCTAATTAGATGGGTCCTCTTGTAGATGCTGTTGGACGATAAACAGATTTGGACTGTTAATCTATATCAGGGGTCTCAAACCCGTCGATCACAAGCTGCCACTACCAGGGCCACCTGTAAGTAGCTAGGCAAACAATTTTGAAAGTACATACATTTTTTGTGCTGAAAATAAACCAATTCCCACAAATAATCAGAAAGCTTGTGGCTTCCATCCACTTATGATCTCACCCCTCATTAGCCATGGTTGACTGAAACACATATGCTAATCAATGCCCAACTGTCAACGTCAAACGTTGAATACCGTGCTGTCTTTTGAACTTGGAGCTGGGAGTGAGCAGTGGGAGTGCACAATTTCCCTTTATTTTGACTGGAATGGGAATTCTATCCAGTGAATATCTTTGTTACATGACCTTGAATATAGCAAAGGTAAAGTAAAGTAGTAAAGTAAAGTTATTATTTAGTTTGGAAATGTTTGCAGAAACATGACCATGGAAGTAAGGCAGCCAACGGAGACACAATAGTCAGACAAACCCCAGACAAACCCCAGACAAGGCCCAGACAAACCCAGACAAGGCTGTACTGTCAAACAGGATGTTTACTGTTTGATTGTTTATTGTGGATCCCCATTAGTCTACACCAAGGTGAGACTACTCTTCCTGGGGTCCAAACACATAATAAATGCACATACAAAAATACTATAATAAAAACATACAAAATCTAATAAAAAAGATCCTCAGAAAAAAAAAGATCCTCAGAATACAAACGTACGTTAACAGCCTGCCCAGGGCTGTACGTCCCGTACGTTGTAGGCAGTACTCAAGTTGTAAAAGAAAATTAGGGGGGATGGTGGATTTTATCATATGGGGACAATTTTAGCATCCCCACAGCGTCTGTGACTTCAGTGTCAGCGACTTGGTAAAAATGTCATTGCATGTGTGCGTGCCCCCCCCCCCCCCGCCCACAGTATTTTACTCAATATGCGCAAAACTAAATGTTGAAATAGCAGTAATACCAGGTTCATTGATAAAATGACATAAGGGATGGAAAGGGGGGATGGCAGTTTTAGAAGGGGGATGATTTAGACTTTCTTTTATTTCAGGGGGGATGCCATCCCCCCTCATCCCCCCTCAACTTGAGTGCTGGTTGTAGGTGACCCGCCCACAGCAAATGGTACACCCAGAAATCTGCTGAACATTTTGGAAACCTCCATTCAGGCAGAAGGGCAGGATCTAATCGATCATGAAATGAACAACAAGCCATGTCATTTCATAAATGTACCTAATTATATGATAAACAACTATGATGTACTAATTATTTCTCCTTGCAAGCAAGACATCCATCATCAACACAAAGGCCTGATTCACCACAAATACACGCTCAAAGCGCTCTACAAACGGAGAACTGCTTTTGGCATTGGAGACTTGTCCTCCAGTTCGTCCTAAGCACCCCATTGAGCTGGAATGCGAAAATATTGCCTGTTCATATTTCTTATGATATCAAATCAATAGCGAACAGCGTTTCCATTTCTGGGTGTTTAGGAGCAGGAGGGTGTCTCTACGACTGGTGAAATCTGCCACTCCAAGAAGAGCAAGCATGAGAGTCAAGACTCTGGAGCATTGATTAATCAAGAGAAAGGAGAGGGAGACGGAGAAAGAAAGACGGAGGGATGGAAATAGAGAGAGAAGTTGGATGAGGTGTACTTGTACTTGATGAGGTGTACTTGTACTCTCCTGTGACAATAAAGTTCAATCTAATCTAAAAAAAATCTAAACTAAAAGGCCACCACCTGCCACCTCTCTTCTCGGCGTTATTGCAATGCTGAGGTGTTAGACCTCTGAGAGTATACTGTAGGTCCCAAGCCATAGCCAAGTCTTCTACGTCTGTTTGTTGTGGTTTCTTGAGCTTTGTTATATTCATGTGTGGCGATTTGTGGCGATTTGTTTTGGCAAAATTACTGCACCGATGGAGGCAATCCATCAAGAATAACATTCTGGTGCCAAATATGTATACAACGTCCTGCCATTTCTAAATGGTTAAACCAATAAGCCTCATAGTAATGTTTGTTTAACTTAACAACTTTCAGGCACTGACATTTTGATACCGCCTAAATGCTATTTATCCAGCCCAACCGCCCACATGCTTTTTTTCCAGCCCGGTATGATCAAAAGTAGCCCATTCGGCGGGAACCTGCCCCATCTGGCAACCCTGGTCACACCAGAAGGTCAGCCTCAACCTCTGGCCTTCAACTCACCACCTGCCAAACTGTTCCGGAACACTCACCACCTGCAGTGTTCCAAGTGTTCTATGTGGTGTCTACCTAGCAACAACACATCTGATTGGCTACTAAAATGAAGCATCATCATTAATGCATTTCTGGTGAATGAAGTCACCTGTGGTGCTCGAGAATGATGACAGTTTGGGCGACTTTATTCACCCTCAGCACTGAAGGAGTTAAACACACACACACACACACACACACACACACACACACACACACACACACTCTAAACCAGTAAACAAATCAGAGGGTTTGATAAGGGAATGTACTATGGCTCCTTGCCTGTCACTTCCCGATAGCCCAGAGTCCTTATTTACCCAGCACTACTACCACACGCACACACACACACACACACACACACACACACACACGAACAACTGATGAATAACACAGTTATTACACATGAATAACTGATGATTGATACAGTTATTACACATGAATAACTGATGAATGACATCGGACATTCAGAACTGGCTCCAGGAGATCCAGGGCTGACACCGGCAGGGTCCAAACCCGGCCCACCCTCCTGTTAGACCCAAGCGTCTACCATTAGGCCTGGAGGAATGTCCCAGACAGGACTACCTCGTCCAACCCTAACCGCCTCTGCTACCCTGGTAGTAGGTGGTATTATTGGGGCGGCTGTGGCGCAGGAGGTAGAGCCGCCGTCTAATGATCGCAAGGTTGGCAGATCGGCGGTTCGAGCCCCGGGTGGCCACATGTCGAAGTGTCCTTGGGCAAGACACTGAACCCAAAATTGTTCCCAGTGAACGGGCCGGCGCCTTGCATGGTAGCTTGCCGCCATTGGTGTGTGAATGTGTGTGAATGGGTGAATGAGAGGCCATTGTAAAGCGCTTTGGATAAAGGCGCTATATAAGTGCAGTCCGTTATAGTCCAGATGGGCCACTCCCTTGATTTACTATTGGTACCATTCCTCATTCCATTCATTACAATGAGCCTGTCTTCTGACTTCTACCTCACAGACGCGCACGCACAAACACACACGTTACTTTACTTTATTCATTGAATTTTTACAGGGAAAACTCACATTTATTAACACTTCTGTAAATGTGTCAGTTTTAGCCACACCCTGGGTCCCTGGGCAGGCTGTTAAAAACATTACAGATCAAGCCAACCTTGATCAAAACACAGACATTATTGATCTCAGGTGATTGCATCTCTTCCAGAACATTCTCTCTGTATGCTCTCTGTGTTAGCGTTAGCCCCCTAGCACGCCACCAGAGAGGCAGTGCAGTCCTGCATCAACCGCAGCTTGGTGGTGCGCTTCCCTGGGCAGTTGGCTGCCGCGGGGGGGGGTCTAGAGGGGAGGGGCATCGAGGGGGGGGGGAGGACGGTCACGGACCCCTGCAGGACGTGGGGCGCTGTGGAGGGATGTGGAGGGATGTATCCGTTGGTTCCTGGTTCCTGTTCCTGTGAGACGAGGTTGGAGACGGTTACAATAATAACAACAATATCAACCATAACAACAACAACAATATCAACAATATCAATAATAACAATAACAGCAACAACAACAACAACAACAACAACATCAACAACAATATCAACAACAATATCAACAGGCAGACTCTGATTCCCTCCATGAATTAGATTTGCAATTGACTCCTTGCATGGAGTGAATTTGAGTTAGCTCAACACACACACACACACACACACACACACACACACACACACACACACACACACACACATTGAATTTGACTTGTTGAAACTTGTAGGAACCCTGATGGCATGACATCATCAGGGCATAACCTTGTTGTGTGAGACTCTCACCTCTGGCTGATAGATGTCACATTTCACGCCGATGAAGATCTCCTTTGAGAAACTTTGAGTTTCCAGAGGTAGCCTTTGCAGAAGGTAGCCTTTGCAGAAGCCTTTGGACTAAGGGACAGGAAACAGAATATGATTTGCTGAATAGGAGAAACAGGATAGGGTGATGTGGTGAAATAACTGAGAACTGCATTTGAGTTGTATCGAGTAAAGTGTTTCACTCACTGCATTCGCCTCATCCTTCGTCCTCTCTTTGATGGTGAACTCTACAAAGTATCTCGGACCACCCATCCACTGTGGAGGGAAGCAACAGGAAACTGTCACATCACAACGGGAAACTGTCACATCACAACAGGAAATGGTCACATCACAACAGGAAACTGTCACATCACAACAGGAAACGGTCACATCACAACAGGAAACGGTCACATCACAACAGGAAACGGTCACATCACAACAGGAAACGGTCACATCACAACGGGAAACGGTCACATCACAACAGGTAACTGTCACATCACAACAGGAAACTGTCACATCACAGAAGGGCCGCATCTCAAAAGTCTGAAGTCACTTCCACCCGTATCAGTCACAACAACCCCCCCCCCAACCCCCCGCCCCACGGCGGAGGGTGCCTTCCACCTGCATGGTGCCCTGGGTGACCTCTAACCCTAACCCTAACCCCCCCACCTGCATGCTGCCCTGGGTGAACTCCATCAGGTCGAAGGCGGGACTTCCTGTCCTCTCGCTGTTGAACTTCTCCAGACACTGATTGACAACCTCGGCCCAGACAGGGTCTTCCAAACTCCCCCCCCCGGTCGGACAGTCTGGACACGTCCTACGGATGGCCTCGCTAGGCACTGCACATAGGGGCAAAGGTCAAAGGTCAAACCAAACCAAACCTCTCGAGGTCAGCCACTACTCTTTACACATCTGGCACCACATTCATTGAACGTTTGCACTGCACTGTAAATGCCCTACCACTGTAAAGACAGTCATTGCTGTTACACTGTAAAGACAGTCATTGCTGTTACACTGTAAAGACAGTCATTGCTGTTACACTATAAAGACAGTCATTGCTGTTACACTACACTCTTGCACTTGCACTCACGCTGTCATTGCTATATTAATACTCACTTACTACTTATTATATTTTATTGTTGATTTATTGATTCATGATCAGATAAGAGACCAGCTGAGAGACCAGGTGAGAGACCAGGAGAGAGACCAGGTGAGAGACCAGGAGAGAGACCAGGAGAGAGACCAGGAGAGACCAGGAGAGAGACCAGGAGAGAGACCAGCTGAGAGAGACCAGGAGAGAGACCAGGAGAGAGACCAGGAGAGAGACCAGGAGAGAGACCAGGTGAGAGAGACCAGGAGAGAGACCAGGTGAGAGAGACCAGGAGAGAGACCAGGAGAGAGACCAGGAGAGAGAGACCAGGAGAGAGAGACCAGGAGAGAGACCAGGAGAGAGAGACCAGGAGAGAGAGACCAGGAGAGAGAGACCAGGAGAGAGACCAGCTGAGAGAGACCAGGTGAGAGACCAGGTGAGAGACCAGCTGAGAGACCAGGTGAGAGACCAGGAGAGAGACCAGGAGAGAGAGACCAGGAGAGAGAGACCAGGAGAGAGACCAGGAGAGAGAGACCAGGAGAGAGAGACCAGGAGAGAGACCAGGAGAGAGACCAGGAGAGAGAGACCAGGAGAGAGAGACCAGGAGAGAGACCAGCTGAGAGAGACCAGCTGAGAGACCAGGTGAGAGAGACCAGGAGAGAGAGACCAGGAGAGAGAGACCAGGAGAGAGACCAGCTGAGAGAGACCAGGTGAGAGACCAGGTGAGAGACCAGCTGAGAGACCAGGTGAGAGACCAGGAGAGAGACCAGGAGAGAGAGACCAGGAGAGAGAGACCAGGAGAGAGACCAGGAGAGAGAGACCAGGAGAGAGAGACCAGGAGAGAGAGACCAGGAGAGAGACCAGCTGAGAGAGACCAGCTGAGAGACCAGGTGAGAGAGACCAGGAGAGAGACCAGGAGAGAGACCAGGAGAGAGACCAGGAGAGAGAGCAGGAGAGAGACCAGCCCCTACCTCTCTGGATGGTGCAGTTGTAGTTAAGGACATTCACGCTAACGGAGGTATCATACGTCTCAATGACCGTCGCCTCACACAGACCATAGACCTGTTGGTTAGGGAGGGAGATAGGGTCAAGGTGCCGCCCCCCAGGCCTAGATAAAGCTGTTGGTTGGTTAGGGAGGGAGATACGGTCAGGGTACCCCCCCCCCCCCCCCCCCCCCACCAGGCCTAGCTTCAACCTCTAGTTGTCGGAGGACTTGATCAATCTACCTACCCTCTCCTCTCTCCTCTCCCATCTCCTCCTAATAATTATGATAATAATACTAATATTGATAATAATAATAACAACAACAACAACAATAATAATAATGATAATAATAATAATAATGATGATGATGATGATGATGATGATGATGATGCTGATGCTGATGATACTTACTGGCACACTGATAATATCTCTGACTTCACACGTCTTCCACGTCTTCCTGCTGATCACAGGACATGAGGTGGTCCACACCTCCATGGACAGGCTGTACCTGGTCCTCCCTATTGAGGGAGAACTCAAGTGAGGTCTCTGGAACAGAGAGGGTAGAGGGTTAGGTCAGAGCCCATCTCCTCCCGCAACAGAGAGGGTAGAGGGTTAGGTCAGAGCCCATCTCCTCCCGCAACAGAGAGGGTAGAGGGTTAGGTCAGAGCCCATCTCCTCCCGCAACAGAGAGGGTAGAGGGTTAGGTCAGAGCCCATCTCCTCCCGCAACAGAGAGGGTAGAGGGTTAGGTCAGAGCCCATCTCCTCCCGCAACAGAGAGGGTAGAGGGTTAGGT
This sequence comes from Nansenia antarctica, assembly GCF_963989245.1. Classification (NCBI taxonomy): domain Eukaryota; kingdom Metazoa; phylum Chordata; class Actinopteri; order Argentiniformes; family Microstomatidae; genus Nansenia; species Nansenia antarctica. The sequence goes on from NC_137690.1 coordinate 71,122,953, forward strand.
CACAGCCCATCTCCTCCCGCAACAGAGAGGGTAGAGGGTTAGGTCAGAGCCCATCTCCTCCCGCAACAGAGAGGGTAGAGGGTTAGGTCAGAGCCCATCTCCTCCCGCAACAGAGAGGGTAGAGGGTTAGGTCAGAGCCCATCTCCTCCTGCAACAGAGAGTGTAGAGGGTTAGGTCAGAGCCCATCTCCTCCCGCAACAGAGAGGGTAGAGGGTTAGGTCACAGCCCATCTCCATCTCCTCCTTTGGGTCAAGTCATTTTGCATTCAATCAATTCAGGAAGTAAACTCAAATTCTAATTCCACTTCCAACTGTTCTCATTGTGTTTTCAATTAGGAGAATTTTACATTTTAAATCAGAATTTGGGTTCACTTCCTGATTTGACTGAATTGAAACGCTGAAACCCTGAAGCCCAAAAGAGAACGTAAGAGGTTTGTTACCTGATGTCCCAATGTATGCAAATCAGGGGAGGCTGGTGGAGGCAGAAATCGGAGGCCAGGCCATATTATAATGCATGGAATGGAATGAGGAATGTGTGAAGGGAGTTGTGGCTTTAATATGATGACTGATGGACAGATGATTCACTTACTTAGACAAATGAACTTGTAGTTAGTCGCTTTGGATAAAGGTGTCTGCTAAATGTCAAAAATGTTAAGGTAAACAATGTCTAGGGGTGTTAAGACTAGCGATGGCTCGACAGGTGTGTGTGTGTGTGTGTGTGTGTGTGTGCGTGCGTATGTACGTGGCCATGTGTGTGTGTGTGTTTGTGTGTGTGTGTCTGTACGTGTGTGTTTGTGTGTGTCCATGTGTCCGACTCTGTGTCTGTGTTTATGTGTGTCTGTGTGTCCGACTCTGTGTCTATGCGTGTGTCCGTGTGTCCAAGTCTGTGTCCGTGTGTGTGTATGGCTGTGTGTCCATGTGTGTGTGTGTGTGTGTGTGTGTGTGTGTGTGTGTGTGGTAAGCCTCACCCTCTGGTAGCTGACGTCATAGACTCTGTTGAGGTTGAAGACGTCTCCCGTGGTCCGGTGTTTGTTGATCTGGTCCAGGGCCCGTTCTGCCACGCTGAGCACCGCGGGGTCCAGGCAGCCCTGGTCCTCCTCCACGGGCTCAGCCGGGGCGCTGCGGACCCCCGGGAGACACACACACAGCAGGGACAACAGCAGCAGCACGCACACCCTCATCCTGGAAGTCTGTTAGCCTCGATGCTAATGCTAGTGATGGAGCCCAGTTGAAGCAGAGAGAGAAGGCAAGGCAAGGCAAGTTTATTTGTGGAGCACATTTCATACAACAGGGTGCAAAAGTGTGCAAAGGGTGCAACAAGCAAAGTGCTTTACATATAGCATAAAAAAACACAGAAAAACTGTAAGAAGTAGTATAGTAAGAAAAAAGAAAAACTGAAAATAAAAATGGCAAGAATATATATATATATATATATATATAGTATACAGTATACAGTATATATATAGTATACGGAGTATACAGTATATATATATATAAAATAAATAGATAAACATTTAACAACATAATAAGACAATGAATACATGAAGATAAAAGTGTTATTACTGTAACTGGTTTCAAGCGCTGCTGTTCCCGGTACGGTGTGTGAGATTGCAGGTACTGCGTCTGTGTTTAGCCGCTATCTTAGAGAGAGAGACTGAGAGAGACAGTGTGAGAGTGAGACAGAGAGAGACAGTGTGATCGTTCTCTGGTCCAATAGTGCAGTACAGGCCAACACAGCTGTTATATATATGGACCGACGACAATACATTTCGACATTGTGTGTGTGTGTGTGTGCGGGGGGGAGGGTTGTGTCTGGTCATGTGTGTGGGAGAGGTGTGTGTGTGTGTGGGGGGGTGGGGGGAGGGGTTAGTGTGTGTGTGTGTGTGTGACTGATGTGATGATGCAATGAGTCTGTGTTGAAAGAGGCCCTGGCTGACCCAGAGTCGACCCTCCAAATTAAACACACACCATGAAATGGAGGACATCATTTACCCCCCTCCCCACCCCGCCCCCAACTATTATCACAATAATTAAAAACCTTTCATGTTTTTTCTCAGTTTATTGAGACAAAACATGAACAAAAAAACCTCTTTACAGTTATTGAGTTGTGGTTTGACCGCTTTTGACCGTTAAACACTGAGTTGACTGAACTCTGATGGTTGCGAAACGGTCAGGACACTCCCGTGATTCCGGGATGGGGTGTGTGTATCTGTTTGTGTGTGTGTGTGTGTGTGTGTGTGTGTGTGTGTGTGTGCATGTCTGTGTGTGTGTGTGTGTGTGTGTGTGGGGGGGGGGGGGGGTGGTTCCAGGATGGGGCATGGGTCCACCTCTGGACTCACTGGTCAGAAGATTGACTCAGCTTAACTGAAAGGTTGTCATCATCATCATCATCCTCATCATCATCAAGTTTACATGTTTATTTGTAATTTCATACAACAGGGGCAATTAATTAATTCAACATGCTTTACATACATTATTAAAAAATAAAGCAAGAGGAGCATAGTAAGAAAATAAAAATGACAATGAATAAAAGCAAGTATAAGAAGTAAATCGATAAAACATTTAATAAGATAATAGTTCATGGATAAAAAGACATTGATAGAAGCGTTTGTGTTTAATTTGTGTTTAATTTATAAGGGTTATAAATTAACTGTTGGAGTATAGAGCCAAAAGAAGAAAAACACGGTTCCCATTACTTACGCAGGGCACGTATGCAGTGGCGGATTAACGCATAGGCTTACTAGGCTGCAGCCTAGGGCCACCACCACTAGGGGGCCACCTAACATTGGATATTTATTATTTTTTTTTTAATAATAATAATAAAATAACATATTATTTTCTATCCTGAGGCGGCGAGGCCCCCCTATATTTTCTATCCGCTTGTTAAGTCTGAAGTTCAAAAGTGACGTTTAGCCATTTCCGTTTTGGAAACCAAACCAAACCAAACCAGAAATTCAAAAGTTGCAAAAATGAAGCGGACGCACATGAGTGGGGCCAAAAAACGAAAAGAACTAATGAAAAAAGAACTAAATATAGCAAAGTTGCCCAAGATTTCAACATTTTTTTCTAATAATGCTGCTGCGCCTGAAACGACCAATGTTGTCGAGAGTGAGAGCCACGAAACGGTTAGCTCTGGGTCGGGTGTCGCTAGCACAAGCAGCGCTGAGGCGAACATGGGGGGGGAGATGCAGGCTGTCGAGGCTGAGCGCGGAGAAGAGGCACTAACGTTACCAGTACCACCACCAGCTGACAGTGACACTGATACCGAGCAGGACAATCAAGAAGAGGAGGCAACACGTGGACCACCAAGTCCAGACACAAATCCTACCACCACTTACAGCTCGGATCCTGGATTGTGGGATACAGTTGGTGAAGACATGAGAACATATTGGATTAAGATGGGGCCACAATGTTGTCAAAATGAAGATGCTAATGTCGCCGCTTCAGAAACACAGCACAAGCATCAGAAGAGGTATCAAAAACACTATTTAAAAGAAAAAAGTCAAATGGCGAAACCATGCCTCGAGAATGGTTAATTTATTCACCTGCAAAAGGAAAAGTATTTTGTTTCGCATGTAAATTATTTGCAGACGGTGCTCATAAATCAGGACTCAAAACAGGCTACAATGACTGGAAAAACGCAGCAGTGTGTCTGGCTGAGCATGAAGGTTCCGAAAGCCACATGTGATGCGCAGCGCTGCTGCTGGCTGTATTGACTCAGAACTAAAAAAGCAGTTTGACAACGAGTGTGCTTATTGGACAGATGTGTTAAAGCGAGTGGTTGTAGTGGTGAAGTTTCTTGCAGAGCGAGGATTACCATTGAGGGGACACTGTGAAACCTTTGGCCAGCCTGATAATGGGAATTTTATGGGTGTGTTGGAAGTGATCAGTGAGTTTGATCCATTCTTGAAAGCGCACATAGACAAATATGGAAATGCTGGCAAGGGAACCACATCTTACCTCTCATCAACAACATGCTTAGAATTTATTGAATTGATGGGAGAGCATGTCCTAGCTGAGATAATCAGTCAGGTAAAAATAGCAAAGTATTTTTCAATCAGCGTCGACTCTACACCAGATGTTGCACACACAGACCAGCTCACATTCATCATACGATATGTGTCACCAGATGGATGCGTGGAGGAGCGTTTTCTCAAGTTTTTGCCAATTCAGAGTCATTCAGGGGAGTCACTTTATCAGTCTGTTCTTGGCGTTTTGGAAGAAATGGGCATTGACATCAATAACTGCCGAGGCCAATGTTATGACAATGCAGCCAACATGTCCGGCATTTACAGTGGTTTGCAAGCACGCATTAAGAAGATAAATAATTTGGCCGAGTGGGTACCCTGCGCAGCGCATACACTCAATTTAGTGGGAGTTGCCGGTGTAGATTGTTGCCCTGTGACAATGTATTTTTTTTTTTTTGTACTGACACTTTATAATTTTTGTTCCAAATCCACGGCGCGTTGGCAGATAATAACTGCGGGGCTAAATGTTATTGACAACAAGAGGCTGGAGACATTGAAAAGTTTGTCAGATACTAGATGGTCAGCACATGCGCAAGCAACAAAAGCACTACACCAGAACTATGCCAACATCCAAGAGTCACTGAAGAAGATGAGCGATGACCCGATCCAAACTGGCACTACTCGGGATGAAGCCACGACACTTTACACAAAGATGGAAAAATTAGAGAACGCCTTTCTGTGTTCTATGTGGAACACCATACTGCAGCGCTTTCACAAAACTAGCGAAGCTCTACAGGCAGTAGAGCTGGATTTATGTAATGCGGTTGATTTAGTCTACTCATTGAGGGATTACGTGGCCAGTCTTCGGGACGATTTTGACAAGTTTGAGAGTGCTGCAAAAAACATGTCCCCGTTGTCCCAATACTACAAAGCAGACACACAGAGGCAGAGAAGACGAAAAAAACAGGCAGATGAATCCACTGAACCTGACTGTGAGCGATCAGGCCGAGACAACTTTAAAGTAACGGTTTATATCACTGTCATAGATCGACTCGTCATGGAACTAGAGAGGAGGTATCACTCATACAAAGATATTCAGCAGACATTTGGTTTTTTGAACAATATTCCATCCATCTCCATGCTAGATCTTCGCACAAGAGCGGCTAATCTGCAGAAGAAATATGCAGGTGATCTGGAGGAAGATTTTTTGGAGGAAATCAGACAATTCAGGGAATTCATTAAAGAAAATGAGGACACCTCAGCGAGGTCACTGCTGAAACTTATAAGAGGAAGAAAAATACAGGCAGTGTTTCCCAATGTTGATGTTGCACTCCGACTGTTTATGACTCTGCCTGTAACGAATGCCAGCGGGGAGCGGTCTTTTTCTAAACTGGCACTTGTCAAAAACAAACTAAGATCCACAATGGGCCAAGAGAGGCTAAATCACCTGTGCCTGATGTCAATTGAGTCTGACATTCTGCGCACATTGGATTACACCAGCCTCATTAAGGACTTTGCTGCCAGAAAATCAAGGAAAAAGACCTTCTAAGGGTAGGACCATTTATGATTGTGTTGCCTTAATCTGGGCATCTATCTCTTATTTTGTGGATGTAATTTGGACTGTTGCTGTATTGATTTTGTCTCTCTCTCTCTCTCTCTCTCTCTCTCTCTCTCTCTCAGACAACAGGAGAGCAACAGAGAGACAGACAGCAGGAGAGTACAGCAACAGAGAGACAGACAACAGGACAGCAACAAAGAGACAGACAACAGGACAGCAACAAAGAGACAGACAACAGGACAGCAACAGAGAGACAGACAACAGGAGAAGAGAGCAACAGAGAGACAGACAACAGGAGAGGAGAGCAACAGAGAGACAGACAACAGGACAGCAACAGAGAGACAGACAACAGGAGAAGAGAGTAACAGAGAGACAGACAACAGGACAGCAACAGAGAGACAGACAACAGGAGAGGAGAGCAATAGAGAGACAGACAACAGGAGAGGAGAGCAACAGAGAGACAGACAACAGGAGAGGAGAGCAATAGAGACAGAACTGAGGTGAGGTGAGCAACAGAGATAGTTCAGGATGATAACAACCTTTTCAGTGCATTTTTAATTGTTTGCATTATGTTATTAAAGCACAATGTGTTTTATGGTAAAGCATTATGAGTGGTCTGTGTGTGCAGGGTGCTCGTGAGTTGTGTATTTTGGGGAGGGGGAGGCTCGTGTATGAATGAATGAATGAATGAATGGACTTTATTGTCATTGCTACAGTACAGGTACCAAACAACGAAATTTAGGAGGGGTGGCTCCCCTGGTGTTAGGAAAGGAAAAAAAAAATATGGAAAAAAAAAGGGAACAAATGGAGAAAAAAAAAAAAAGGGGGGGGGGGGGGCCTCACACAAAGGAGTAGCCTAGGGCCACTGACCACCTTAATCCGCCACTGCACGTATGCACTACTGTTAAGGTCATAAATGGTAAATGGACTGCACTTATACAGCGCCTTTATCCAAAGCGCTTTACAACGTCCTCTCATTCACCCAATCACACACCAATGGCGGCAAGCTACCATGCAAGGCGCCGGCCCGCTCACTGGGAGCAATTTGGGGTTCAGTGTCTTGCCCAAGGACACTTCAACATGTGGCCAGCCGGGGCTCGAACCACCGATCTGCCAACCTTGCGATCATTAGATGGCAGCTCTACCTCCTGAGCCACAGCCGACCCTCAACATTTTTATTGTTTGTGGTCTCTCACTTCTAGTGCCATTCTTCCTCAGAAGATGAAAGGCAAACTTAAAAGGGGACATGGAGGCCCTCTACCAAACCCTTTGACAAGATTACCTTGAGATGTAGAAGTTTTAAAATGTACACGTCTTAATTAAGACTTTCTTTAAGAGAGTTCAGGTAGGTGTTATGGATTATGCAAATCAAATTGGATAAGAACCCTTGAAAATCCTCTTATATAAGGATCAAGTTAGTTGGAATCAACATGAAAAACCTCAACAACCTTTGAAATGAATGAACTGAAAGCCTGCTTTATGAATTATTTTTTGGGGGGATCACGATTATGCCAATCTACCGTCCGGTTACAAACAAGCACTTGAAGCGGCCCTTGATGGAATCTCAAAGGGAAGAAAATAGACCATGGATTTTAAGTTGCGCTCTATACAAAGTGGGAGAGAAGTATATCTAGCATTAGGCTACACCTGCTGCAGACATAATTATTTAAATTAGCTTAGAGTGTTCAATAAAGTTGGACAGTGAGGAAATATATGGTCCGTTTATATATACTGTATGTATGTACTGTATATATACACTCACCGGCCACTTTATTAGGCACACCTTGCTCGTACTGGGTTGGACCCCCTCTTTTGCCTTCAGAACTGCCTTAATTCTTTGTGGCATAGATTCAACAAGGTGCTGGAAACATTCCTCAGAGATCTTGGTACATATTGACATTATGACATCACGCAGTTGCTGAAGATTTGTGGCACAAGATTTATCCTCCACACCATTACACCACCACCACCATTTCCGCCCAGAGAACTGCCGCTCACTGGATATTTCCTCTTTTTCTGACCATTCTCTGTTACCCCTAGAGATGGTTGTGTGGGAAGATCAGCACTTTCTGAAATACTAAAAACAGCCCGTCTGGCACCAACACCCATGACACGTTCAAAGTCACTTAAATCACCTTTCTTTCCCATTCTGATGCTTGGTTTGAACTTCAGCAGATCATCTTGACCATGTCTACATGCCAAAATGCATTGAGTTGCTGCCACATGATTGGCTGATTAGATATGTGTTAATGTGCAGTTGAAAAGGTGTACCTAATAAAGTGGCCGGTGAGTATATATAGGCCTACAGTGAGGGAAATTAGTATTCAACACATCAACAATTTTAGACCAGACATTGATATTGTTAATCAACTAGTGTCATATTCACAACCAAATTCCGCATGACCTATGATGTCATCCACTCCTCACAGGGTTCAGACAGGCTTAATTGAACATGCTCTATTCACCACAACATTGATTGATTGATTGATTGATTGTACTTTATTGTCCCCGAGGGGAAATTTGTCTTGGGCATGGTACTTTCATGCTTCAAGTGCAACAGTGACGATACATACAACATACAGTAGACAAAGTAAACAACAGGACAGCAACAAACATTGAGTGACATTGGCAGCAGTTTCCACCTGGACATGGCATCATTTGGTATAAATATATATTGCACATAACCCTTCAAGTGGTGTTTTCGAATATTGCACATGGCCCTTCAAGTGGTGTCTAAGATAAAGTGCAGGTGCTGGTGATCATGTCCTAATCATCGTTTCTGCTTGAGAGAATTGATTAGTTTAATGGAGAATGGGACAAATGATAGTTTTAAGAGCTTATAGTTACATCTTGGCATGCGAAGCCTTCTACCTAGGGGGAGAACTTCGTATTCTGTGGAGAGCGGATGTTGGGGGTCTGCGATTATCTTGTTAGCCTTGTCCAGGACAGCTTTTTCATATAGTTTATTTAGGATCACATAGTCTCTTTCACCTACAATTTTCATAGCTGTTTTGTGAATGCTGACTAGTCTGTTTTTTTGTTGTACAGTTAAGTTGCCAAACCACACAATTATTCCATATCTGATTACACTTTCAACAATGGACTGATAGAAACTTGTTGTTATCCTACAACTGGATATAAGGTTATCAGCACTGCTGTTTTGGAGGCAAAACAAGGAAATTGATTCTAAATGTCTCTGCTTTGTAATTTAATTGAGTTATTAAAGATTCATGTGTCGAATAATAACTTGAGCACAGTATGTGTGGTATTGTAGTATAGTATTTATTTCACTGCAAGCATTTTAAAACATCCAACTATGTGCCAGTATGAGATATTCAGAAAGGAAGAAAGAGATTGGGAGAATAGACTGTATGTAGTGTTTTCTTTTTGCCTTCAGCATTTCAATACTAAGAACAATATGAATGAGTGAATAACTCAAGTCTCTAGCTCTTGACATGCTTCGTGAAAATCTGTTAAACTTATATATTGTTATACTCCCTTCAGCAGACTGCATGTTGAACATTTGTGGATCGCTTCAGAATTTCAGTTTTATATACAATATAAAATATAATAATACAAGTTTCCTGTCTAGTTGTTACAGAAGCATTTTTTTTCTAATGTAAAGATGTTAGGTTCACCACCAATGTTCATTTCAAAACACCATTGTTGATGCACAGGATGTTGACTGACAAAAACCCTATTCACACGGGACTAGTATTATCTGATATAGAAATTATCCTCCGACGTCTGTGTTTCGTGCGGTGCATTTGTACGGGATAAGCAAAGTCTGTATTTTACATGAATTGCCTGACATTTTCCCCTGGAAATGATGTCAAGGCTCTGTGTATGCAACCAGATATCTATTATACATAGCCATGCATGAGATGAGCCTCCTGAATTTGCACCCAATATACCGTAAAAACTTTCATTTATAATGAAATTGTTGGTTAAAGTAAGTTGCATAACAGACTTCACTCACAAAATAGTCTAGTCTTGCTTCCTACAGCTTTGTATTGATCTATCAACAATATTATTCCCAAATCTGTAAGGCTATATTCCTACTGCATTGATTGGGCTACACTCCTACTGTAGCTCTCCACTTTGCACCCTATTTCCACGTGTTTCATGATGATCCTTCATTCATGATTCATTCATGATGCATCTATCTTCCACCATAGTTTCGTAAAAATCGGGCCAATCAATGTTTGTAAATTTCCTATTCTGTATGGCAAGACCCATCCTTCACCCAAGTTTCGTCGATATTGTCCCAGTGGTGTGGGAGAAAAAGTGTGTCAAATACGAATAGACAGAGACTGAATCTTAACACTGCAAATGACCCCAAATCACAGACATGACGATTTCGCACAGGACTAATATTATATCACAGGACTAATATTATCACAGGCTAATATTATCACAGGATTTTTACTTCACAAATTACGGACATGGCAGATTTGCACGGGATTAACAACACAGACGACCGCCGTAATTAATACAAACTACAAGAGATCCCCAGATAATTCTAGTCCCGTGCGAATAGGGCTAAAGACTACACCCTCATTCCTCAATGAATTCTCTGATCTGTGGGGAAACAGTGAACATGGACCACAGACATCTTATGTTTTCTCACTTCAACATTGTGATTGTGGAGGATTTGAGAGTGACGAGAGAACGGAGAGGAAAGCAGACAGATAGAGAAGGTGTGTGTGTGTGTGTGTGTGTGTGTGTGTGTTCATGTAAGAGTGTGTGTAAACTAAGCTCACTCATGCCTGCCTTCCTCCGACCACACAAGGGCATTGTCCTTGGTGAGGTTATCGAGCTGTCTTTGTGACATCATCGTGTGTTTACACAATCTGCTATCACAGAGCTGCGCTCATCCTTGTGTGCTGTGTAACACGTCCTGTTAGAATCCTGCAACCATGGAACTTCATACACAAATACACAATGGACACAACACCTCACCAGGGCACAGGACAAGACATAACCACAACAAATTGTGACGTTAGAATTATAAGGTTCTATCTCTAATCTGATCCATTAGGTGTTTATTAATGCATTTATTTTTTAAATGTTGACATTTTTTAGTTAGTAATTCATAAAATACAAAGGTTCCATCTCACAAAACATAATGGAATGTAAAAACTTTGACGCTCAATATCTCTGAACTACCCTAAACGGAGATAGAACCTTGTAATTCTAAGCTCACGAAATCTCAAAGCTCAAAATGGCCATCTTCTATAGAATCGATTAAGAACTGCACAGTCGGAAGCACAGTTTGACCCAAATGTCAAACAAACACAACACTCTCTACACCAAGAACCCCCAACATCGACACAGAAATCACACACTCTACACTAAGTAGGAAACAGCACAACTGTCACAATGACACAGCATCTCAACTGTACGTATTGGCCAAAAATATGCAGCCTTAACACAAATAACAACACCTACTGGAGCACTTAAGACCACTCAATCAGTCGGTACAGTGTTGAAATGATTCATACTGCCATTGCAGTGGTGGGCTAGTCTGCTGTGATAGACAGAAGTTGTTAAGACCTGTAAAGTGCTGCCAAAAGACAAGAGGCTGTGAGGGATGATATGGATGGAACTGTAGGAGCTGATCCATCCTTCTGTCGATGTCAATTACTGACAGTGCTGACATGTGGTGTGTCTCCCTCCAAATAATCACAGGAAAAAACCCGAGAGAGAATGGGTTTGCGATTGCAGAGCCACTCTCTCTGCTGTCTCATGTGTGCTAGTTTACAGCTTTCAAAATAAATTTTTGAATTAAACATCATATCTACGTTCTCTAGATGAAGAACGGGCATTTGGATACAGGAAAATGTGTTGAAAATGTAGGATTCATTAAGAGAAGTTAAGAGAAGAGAGAGAAGAGAAAAGTTTATGGAGGTAGTTCCATCTGTGCACTAGGCACAGCCGACAGACAGGAGCTTAAGCAGTATAGGCACGTTGTTATTCACGCCGACTCCAAGGATGTTAGAATGAAGCAGACAGAGGTCACTAAGAGCAACAGAGAGAGATTTTAGAGATCTAAAGCAGACTTATGTTACTCAAGAGCTGGCTGGCTAAATTGTGTGTCATACAAGGTGTAGGGTTTATTAATGTGTTCACATATAACCGATAGAAGGTTGTGTTTGAACACAGTGTGGTGTTAATGTTTTTGGGCTAATAGCGGCCCTGTTGTTTTAGCTTTATGAAACATGTTTATCTAATGAAACATGTTAAATGGGATGACATTTGTTCTTTTGATCATGTATATGCAGATCCACAAAGTGGTTTTGGAGAGGATGTTTAAAGTCTGCTACGACATTGAGAACGCAACGGAATACATTATGAGCCTTACTCAGACTTTTCAAAAAGACAAAAAAAATGTACTATATTGGCCACCCAGAAAATGCATTGTGGTAATTCATTCCAAGTATTCTGTTGGTGCCCTGTAAAATATGAGGTATGATATTGTGCCATAGCTTAGACCCCCGGCAAGCCTGATCACAGCTACTTTTACACATTACATCAGATGATCATTGACGTGTGGTTGTGTATGTGTTATAGAGAGAGGGCGAGGACATTGATCAATAACTCTGCAGCAATGCTAATAACATATGCAGATGCTGTAAATTACTAATCACCCTTATTCCATTTGGATTGATCTGTAAGAGACTTGGGGTAGGCTAATGTACTCCTAATTAACATGATGGAAGGCACTGGTTTAAAGCAAATTAGAACAGATAAGGACAGGGTGCTGTGGCAAATTAGTCAGATAGTTACTAAACCAGGCAGGAGGTTTTCTTCCAGTGGCTGCAATTCATCACAGCGTTGGCTGCAGCGTTCTAACTCCAGAACCCGTTTCACTATGGTGTCTCACTCCCCTGGGGTCAGTGGGGAGTGCTAAGTGACCTCTGTGGGGCTTAGGATTTGAAGGGTTGTCATTATATCGTGACGTTAGAATTATAAGGTTCTATCTCTATTTTTGTCAAAATTGAGTTTTTTACATAATCTGATCCATTAGGTGTCTTCTTCTTTCGTGTAACGTCAGAGGTCCAACTCGGTGTTGCGTAGCCATGCCCGCATCTCTGGTTCTAGGTCGAAGAGGCTGGCTTCTGAGGGTGGTCTATATAAGGGGCAGATGGTGATTATGTGGTCGGCGGTCTGCTCTGGGTCTCCGTCATCATTAGGTGTCTATTAATGCCTGTGTGGTGTTATTTTAAAATGATAACATTTTTTAGTTAGTAATTCATAAAATACAAAGGTTCCATCTCACCAAACATAATGGAATGTAAAAACGTTGACGCTCAATATCTCTGAACTGCCCTAAACGGAGATGGAACCTTATAATAAGCTCACCATTTATGGATTAACACAAAGACAATTATGAATAATAAAAAAAAAAAAGATTGTCAGGTCCACTGGTTTCTACTCTTCTATTATCTTCTTTATTTAAACAGCCTTAACAGCTTGTTAAGTGTTAGTAATCAATGGTTTATACATGCACGTGTGTTATTATGTATGTTATGATGGTAGCGCATGAACTTAAGGAAGGATTGTTATCTCGAAAACACTCACTACTGGCTTCTAAAACGTTCATCAATGCTCCGTCGGCAAACCCTAAAATAAGACAATGTTACTCTTGTGTTGTTGTCACAGTGTGGAGATGCCGTTCCGGAAGCGGTTTTGTTTGTAGAAAAAGTCTTGTTTTAGGGGAGGACGGATCGCTGATGGGAAAAAACAGCTTTCTGACCCCTTGGAGAAAGTGAAAGTGAGCTGCCACAAATTGGCAGAGAGAAAAGCAGTGTTACCTGTTCCAGGGCCTGGTGGGCTTTAGGAGTTGTTCTTCTACTGGTTTTATTTTCTATCTCGCTATAATTGGAGGAAACCTTTCAACCCGTGTTGCAGAGCATTTCGTACAAGTCTCACAGCATGCTTGTGGTGGTTGACATTTGGAAAGCGACAATCCAATTGTATCAATAGAGTGGATGGGGTCAGTGGTCAACACAAACGTGTCCCCTGAGTTCCTCTCTTCGAAAACAAACGGTGTTCCTGGGAACAGACGCCTCTATTTACGCCGGCGTACAACAGCTACCGCTACATGGCGGTCTAGGAATTGCAATTTAGATTGTGGGAGCCTGGGGGATGGAGGGGAGCCTGGGGGATGGAGGGGACAGGGGGATTCTGCAAGTAGTCACCTCTACCAAATTGCTTCCTGGTTTACATCTGATGACAGAGGCACATAATTGCCAAAGTCATAAAGGCATCAGTCATAAAGGCATCACAGAGGCATCATAAATCACTTGTGATGTCGTTGAGAACCTTGTGTTTGGTCCATTATGTAGGCTGGAGATTCTACATATCATCCCCGGAAATATCTCGGTGTTCACTGTTTTTTAACAACTGTGTTGGGGGATGGGGATGACATTTCTCAGGGGGAGGAGGAGGAGGAGGAGGAGGAGGAGGAGGAGGAGGTGGCTTCCGTATTGAATCCTCCAGGCACATTTAGCTGAAATCAATGATGCATGTGTTCACTCAGATTAATAAACCATTGATCTGCGGCCCGTCTCATAGCCCAATGATCTCCTCTTAAGGGGGCAGTGATTCTCTGGTTCAGGCAGGTGTGTCCATAATCAAATTAAACCACGACCGGTCCTCATAGATATTGCTGCATTTGCTGCTCGTCACCACAAGATATTATAGTAACAATAACAAACTCACCCGAGGATCCATGTTTAACACTTAATCAGCCACTTATCAGTAAAAAGAGCTGATATCTTTGCACTTGATCAAATTTCCGGACCCTCCTTTCATGACTTTTCCTAGATATGTGCGTTCTACCACCCAGTATCTTTACATTTTCGAAATCACATCAGGATAAGCTAATATAAAGATATTTTGCTGTTTTTCTGTGTAGGAAGTAGGCTAATTTACAAGCGGCCAATTAGTGGTTGTTGCGTGTAAATAGCAGCTTGAGCATTGTAAATACTTGACCCCTGAGGCGGATCTTTTAGTAGGTAAAAAAGGCACGGCTGTTCTAGTGTTAAAAAACGGAAGTCTCTGGTTGCCTGGACACAGGACCTGCACAGGCCCTACTGGAGCAACCCACGGCCTCACCACCTCGCCAGTAGCCCTCACTTCCTCTGTATCATCGTAGTCGAATGCAGCCAGCCAGCACACACATACACACACGCACACGCACGCACGCACACACACACACACACACACACACACACACACACACACACACACACACACACACACACAGACACACTTGCAGACACACAGAAACAGGGATCTCTCAGTAGGAAACACTCTTTGCCGAAAACAGTCAGTTAATACCAACAAAAAATAGCGGCCACACAACTTAATGCAAACATATTAGAGCACATGTGTAGCATAATGTATATTATGGGGGTCGGCGGTAGCCTGGAGGTTAGAGAGGCCGGCTAGCAATTGGAAGGTCGCTGGTTCAATCCCTGCTTCAGGAGGGAGCAGCATGTGCCCTTGAGCAAGGCACTTAACCCCTAATTGCTCCAGGGGCACCGACTATGGCTGACCCTGACCCTGCCTAGAGGAAAATACCAAATTCCAACAATTGACTGATAAGTTGATTGCATGGAAATAAATCAGTAAAAGAATCCCCCCCAAAAATATAAAACCAAAAAAACCATATATACAATATGTATTCTAGAGTAATCTAGACTTAATCTTGGATAAAGGCGCTATATATAGTATATATATATATATATATATATATATATATATATATATATATATATATATATAAGTACAGTCCATTTACCATTTACCTTCGACACCATATTAATTCTATATCAAGCAGCTGTTCAAAGCAAGCAATTGACTACTTTCCACTTCTTCTTAGTAGGCTGTATTGAGCTGTTCAATGGTGGAAGGAAAAAATAAAACAGCCTGACTGTCTGCCACAGTTTGATGTACCCAGTGGGTAATTCTATGGGATGGGCTTCGGGAGTGAAGTTAGTGTCTCGTATGACCATTGGACAGCCTGTCACTCCTGCCTACCACCTCTCCCCTGGGGTGATTTGATTGGCAGGTTGGTTTTCAGGATGACTTGGCTTCTCCGCAGTAACTGAGACGGAAAGCTTATCGAGTTTCTCTTCCCCCTGCAGGCTGTTTGAGCTGCGCTCCCCTGTAGACCCTCGCTCACAGTGTGTATTTCACCAGGTGAGTGAGCAGTGTGATACCGTTTGGGTTTAGTTTTTTTTATTTTCTCTTATGAGGAAAATTAGGAGAGGGAAAACCTAACCTTATAGCTTAACTCGTGCTTATCTTAAAGGAGCACTTTTCATGGTCGTGGACATGGTCATGACCATGGATTGATGCTAAAAATGAATAGTCTAGTCTAATTTGCATGGTGTAAAAACAGAAATACAGTACCTCCACACGTCCTCCGTACACTATTGGACAAGTTTCAAGTTTCAAGTTGTGTTATTGTTATTATAGTGGTCCTCTGTGGCTCAGTTGGTAGAGCATGGCGCTAACAACGCTTAGATTGTGGGTTCGATTCCCGTTGGGACCATATATAGTGAAAATGTATGCGCTCACTACAATGTAAGTCACTTTGGATAAAAGCGTCAGCTAAATGGCATATATTATTATTACACAAGTGTAGGAGAGTACAATTCTTAGGCTTAGGTTCCTGACATTGCAGCACAAGACAATAAGGCGATAGTCATGATAAGTCAAGATAAATAAAGTGACAATAGTAGAAGACATAAATGAGACAAGTGACAGATTGTGGGAGAAATAAGACAGGATACAATAAGCAGTATGAATGGTAAAATGCAACCTCATAGCAGATAGTAAAATTACCTCATAGCAGATAGTAAAATTACCTCATAGTAGATAGTCAAATTACCTCATAGTAGATAGTAAAATTACCTCATAGTAAAACAAAACAAATGTGAACTGCAGTGCACACCTGTGCCACATCATTATTACAATACTTAATTATTATAATACTGTAGGCAATACTCAACCTACACTCAATTTAGTGGTGGTCTAGTGGATAGTGAGTTGGACTTGTGATCGGAAGGTTGTGAGTTCAAATCCCGCCTGAAGCCACACCACTACTAGTGTGCCCTTGGGTAAGGCACTTAGCCCTCAGTTACTCCAGGGGGAATGTCCCTGTAATTCGTAATTGTAAGTCGCTTTGGATAAAAGCGTCTGCTAAATGGCAAAATTATTTAATTATTTAATTAATCAATTTCCACAGAGCCCAATATTACATTGTTACCGTACATTGTTACAGTGTACTCAAACTCAGACAGACGCCTCATCTTTAAGATGGGTTCATTTGTGGGCATTTTAAGGTTGGAACTACAAATCAAATGAATAATGAATTAAGTAACACCCAAATAAAGCCATTACAAGCAATGATAAGAAACTATAGACAGATACATTATATACTGTATATTTGTAAAATGAAATAAACAAAAATAGTCTGAGTCTGACTTATTCTTATATGACATATTATATGGGCCGGTTTCACAGACAAGGCTTAAGCCTAATCCTAGACTAAAAAACATCTTCAATGGAGATTTTACATTGAAAGTGTGATTTAGTCCAGGACTAGGCTTAAGCCTTGTCTCTGAAACCGGCCCATTAATATGTCCTCAAATCAGGACAGGGGGTGGTAGGGATAAAAGGAAAGCCATGATGTAAGTCAAGTAATGTTTTTTGATAGAAATATTTTTTTTAAAACTATTTTCCCATTTCAAAGCAAAAAATATCTACAGGCAAGTCACCCGCGGGCATGATTGGACCACCTGACGGGCTGGTCCTGGTTCTGGCACCATACCTTTGACAGCCCTGTTCTAGGCTTCCAGGGTTTGTGACTTTCTAACCCTAATCATTAGTAATTAGTAACCGATAGTAATGGTTTTGTCATTTTGCGTGTAGTGCTTTTGTGAGGTGCATAATTGTGTCAGAATCCACAGTACTGTCACAAGATGTCTAAAACGTGCTTGCCACAACTCATGCACTGTGTTGTAAGTCAAAGCAACTGTGGAAAGAGACTGAATACAACATGAGACAGTTTGGAGAGATTGAACCCCTGACAGGTGGCAGCATTCTGGATGAGCTGCAGAGGTCTGATGGCGGAGGCGGGGAGCCTGGCCAGGAGTGCATTGCATCAGATTCGAGACCCTTATGCTCGCCTAACGGGCAGCAAAGGGAACAGCCCCTCCCTACTTGCAAGCATTGGTCAGCCCCCAAACACCTATGTTGGGCGATCACTTCCACCTCTGCTGGCCGACTGGCACCACTACATGGATGCAGCAGTCACACTACTTGGTCACAACTTTTCACTGACAGCGATCCTCTCCACGTCACCTGGTAATAGTGATGAGCCAGGTAGGATGCAAACCAGGAGAGTGCAGAGCCAGAGATGCCCAGTACTGAGAGGGTGGAGCGAAGGATCGGATAGTTTACTGTGTCGAATGCAGCAGACAGGTCCAGAAGAATGAGAACAGAGGAGAGGGAGGAAGCTCGAGCAGAGTGGAGGGCCTCCGAGACGGCAAAGAGAGCAGTGCCCAGCCTTATCTGTTGCCATCCGTCATATTTTTATCTCACGAGTTACCAGACCCAATACTCATCAGACCTACAAGCAAAATGCCAAGTCTTCAAAAAAAAAAATCGATGTTAACACAACTCAAAAACACCCGGGACACCCCAAGACTAATGCTATAAAAGCTATCTGAAGACCAAACAAAAGTGTGAGAGAAATGCAGTGAGCCGTCGCTGTTGTTGAGGAGTTAGACATTTCTTTTTTTTTACATTTTTAGTTAGCTGATCCTGCATGGCCTATGAGAAAGGCCATGCAGGATAGCTGACGAACTATCCTAGCTGACAAACTATCCTGCTAGTTGACGAACTTACCCGGTTGACCAGCGCTGAGGCCCGGATGGATATGCTGATATGCTGAAGACACCGAGATTCAGCACTGTAACTGCCCTCTGGTCCCAGCCTCGGAGGTCGAGAGGCGGAACACCAAGCTGGTGGAATATGAGGGGGATAGACGGGGATAGACGGGTGACTCTACGCATCTATGGATTCCGGGAGCGCTGCGAGGATAATGACGCCGTCTCTCTCCTGAACACAACACTCCTGGAGATCCTCCATGCCGACTTTCTAGGAGGCCTTCTGGATTTGGAGTGCGCTCACAGGTCGCTAGCCCCAGTCAAGGCAAGGGCTCTCCCGAGACCTTTCGTTGTACATTTCATTCCAGAAGATTCCAACCAAAACGAGCGATGTGAGAAACCTCACCAGGGAATCGGAGATGTCCGTTGGCTGGGTCATAAAATAAGCTTCTACCGGGATTTTTCTCATAGGCCACGGAGGATCAGCGACCATCCTTTCTGGAGAGTAAACGACTACTTCACTCGACAAAGATCCCATTTGGCCACGGATACCCTACTGTGCTATCCTCCACTGCACCCCGGGGGGATTAAACACTGTTTCAATGACCCGGGAACGGCCCTGCAGTGCATCAAAAAGTTTTAATGCCATGGATAGTGGACTAACTTTTGCAGTTAGTGAGCCTGTTTTACCCCCCCCCCCGGGGAACACTGAATTACATTTATAAGTCAATTTGTGCAGCGGTTTTATTCATTCATTTACAAGATGTTTGGCCGGTGATCATTCTTTGCTTTTGCTTAGCTCTCTGAGCAAACGCAATGTTATTATGTCGCCCCCCCCCCCCTCCCCCCCACCTAAATCTACTGGTGTTTTTGTACCCCCCCCCCCCCCCCCACCACCATGACCACACACTGTACATACTTGTTGTTTTGTCCCCCTGCCCGAACTACCCACTGTACATACTTTGTGTTTTGTCCCCCGCCCCCACCTGTGGTGTATGTCCCCACCTGTCCTACCCGCTGTACATACCTTATGTTTTGTTGTATTGTTCTTCCCATGTTGGATGTATGTTTATCTTGTAGATAGTACTAGTTATTTGTCTGTATTATCTTGTAGATAGTACTAGTTTTTTGTCTGTCTTACATGTAACGATTAATTGAGTATCAAGGACCCCAATTGAAATAAGCCAGTGGCTTTCTTGGGTTTTTATCCTGTTAGTTGACCTTGTATGTAATATGTACTTTCATGTACCTACTTCTGCAAATCTTCTAATAAAGTTTTCAATCAATCAATCAAATCTCTTTCTGCCTCTGCCTGGACTGTAAGGCGGGGGGTGGCTTTGGGTATCTTTTAACCCAGACAGGGGGGGGCTTTAGGTATCCTGTAACCCTGCCAGGACTCGGGTGTAAAACTATCGTCTCTATATAGACTGCTTCACATTTCATAAGTCTGTTAATTTAACTTTACCTCACTCTTTTAATCACGTATATCCATACATGTGTGTATCAGTATGTATTATTTGTCTTTCTCTTGCATTCTCAGCCACAGTTCACCCTGTATAGACCAGTGGTTCCCAAATGGTGTGCCGCGGGTACAGTCCAGGTGTACTGTTTTATTTTTTTAAGAGAAGCATATTATTATTATCTTATCCAATTTCCCAAAAAGTTAATTTACAGTACTTTGTAGGCACTCATTTCCCAATACAAAGGGAAATTCTATACCCCCCCAAAAAACTTCTCGTCATCAGCAATGGCTTTCTGCGGATTCGCTGTGTGGCAGTGCTGCGAAAAAAACCCCACAAGGTTCCCAGGGGAATACAATTTAAAAACAAACATGTGTTCCCCCACAAAACAAAAAACATATAAATGGAAACGATCGAAAACCCTTTGAATGTAGCAGACGGACTGCCCCGAAAAAGAAGAAGTAGATTAGCGATAAGGTGGTTGTAGAAGGGTTTAGAAGTGGGGGATGAAATTATCCTGGGGCAGTGTTTAGGAAAGAGAGTGGGAAACCCATTTATCTTCAACTGTCATTAAAGTTTGTGTGTGTGTGTGTGTGTGTGTGTGTGTGTGTGTGTGTGTGTGTGTGTGTGTGTGTGTGTGTGTGTGTGTGTGGGTTGAAGGAAGGAGGCACATGTTTCACTTTATGGATGTAGCCTGATGAGACCCAATTGTGATGTAGCACATCACACTGAAGACACACACGACCTGAATGGCATGCTGAACACATTGTTTTCAGAAATACGCAGCACACAAACTTTTGAATTGCTTTATTTCACAATGTCTGTGTTAGTAGGGTCATCAGAGACCCAAATGTATAGCACAAGCACTGAAAATGTGTGTTTTTGATAATAGTGGACCTTTCAAAAACGTTCCATCAAAGTGGAACCCAGTTCCCAGTTTTCGCCATTCGCACAGTTGATGTTGGGAATGATTAGAGCGTGACACTTCAAAGGCTTTGATAACAAACGTTTAAGAAGAGAAATCGGAGGGGGAAATGTATTGCTTTCTTGTGAGGAGCAAACCACAACTAACCACCAGTAAAGGTGGTAAGAGTGAATGACCCACCACTTAAAGAAAAGAAAAAAGAAACTCAATAGACAGCATCATGAAAGCTACTTAGCTTGTGACTCTAGGACATTTACAGTGTATTTAGTTCATTTTCTGCTCCGATCAAGTTGGGATCCCAGCACCCTCTCATGCCCATAATGAGGTGTCTCACTAGCTTGTAAGTAGGCAAAACATCTTGTGCTGCTTTGGGTTGTATTTGCTGTTATTGTTTGTATTTTTTATTTTTTTTTAAAGGTTTCCCAAAAAAAAAAGTTTTCCATCTATCATTGTGTAACAAAGAATATTAAATATCAAATAACAAACATTGTCTCGAAATATTTCCTGAAAATACCCTAGTACTTTTTCAGATAAAAAAAAAAAGATTGCCATTGTTAGCAAGCTAGCAACACAGGATATGGGATGTTTTTGTGTGCAATGTTTGTGCTCCAGTACCTAGGAACATCAGTCACAGATTGTGTGCATGAATGTTTGTGTGTTCCTGTAATGCAAGGCCATAGCGACTCAATGGATCTGGGCTGCAGATATATGTGAAGCTCCCCTCTGGCAGTGAATAATGTTAGGTCGCCCCCTACTTCACCATCGGAGGAGGCCCTGGCAGAATCTCTGACACAGAGACCATTCCTAGGGGGGACGGGGGACCGGCCTGGGCATAATTAGAAATAATGTGGGCTGGGGAGTGGGGAAATGAGGCGTCACAGCTCAAGATCAGCTCTTCATTTTATGCATCGATCGTTCCATCTCTCATCGTTTAAAACTGATTCTAATGATTTACAAATGTTGTTATATTTGTTATATTTCTATTTTATTATATTATACAGTGGGGGAAAATAAGTATTCAACACATGAACGATTTTTAAATTCAACATTCAGCAGCTATTCACGTGAAATTGAGAAATTTAACTCAATAAAACTACACAACTAAATTAATGGGGGGAAAATGTAAAATGTTACGTGCAATAAAGGGGAATGACAGAGGAAAGAAGGATTGAACACGTGAGATTTATTTAATACATGGTGGGGAAGTCTTTGTTTCCAATGACAGCTTCAAATTGCTTCCTGTCTAAAAAACTAACCTCTCATCTTAGGGTTTTCACACCGGCAGTTCCGAACGCCGGTTCGCGTTCGCGTACCGAAACCTCCGAACGTTGCCGCTGTCTGGCGAACGAGCCCGCGTTCATACCAGTGTATCTTTCGCCAGACAGCGCCAACGTTCGGAACTGCCGGTGTGTAAGCCCACAGTGATCTGGTGGGATTTTGGTCCATTCTTCAAAACAGACGTTAAATCTAGAAGATTCCGTGGGGGCCTGCTGGTGAATCTTGATCTTCATTTGCTTCCACACACTTTCTATTGGATTTAAATCTGGCGATTGATTGGCCAGTCCAACACCTTTATTTTATTCTTCTTGAACCAATTGAGAGTCTCCTTTGCAATAATTATGTTTTGGATCATTGTCGTGCTGGAAGATCCACCCGTGTCTCATCCACATCATCCAGGTGGATGGCAACAAATCCTTCTCAAGAGTTTCCTGGTACATGGCTCCATTCATCTTCCCTTTGATCATTTGTATTCCACCAGTACTATGTGGAAAGAAACAGGCCCATGCTTCCACCTCCGAACTTCACTGTAGGTATGGTATTTTTACAATAAATAATAATAATAATAATAATAATAATAATAAATGTTATTTGAAATGCACTTTACATAAAGAAATCTCAAAGTGCTACAGATTAAAAACAAGAAGAACTTCAATAAACATTTTCAATAAAAAAAAAGGCTAATAAAAGGCTCTATTAAAACAGGTAGGTTTTAAGGCCTTGTTTAAAAGCATCCACAGACTGTGGTGCCCTTAGGTGGTCAGGGAGAGCATTCCACAGCCTGGGAGCAGCCGAGCAGAAAGCCCGATCCCCCATGATGCGGAGCTTGGTCCTGGGGGTCTTGAGGAGTTGGTGGCAGTAGAACGGAGGGTGCGTGAGGAGGTCTGAGGGGTATGGAAGAGTTCCTTGAGGTAGGGGGGGGGGGCAGTTCCGTGAATGCACTGGTGGGTGAGGAGGGAGACCTTGAATTCAATTCTGAGGGAGACGGGGAGCCAGTGAAGTGATTTGAGGATGTGGCATTATGATCATATGCAGAGGCATTTCTCCTCCAAACATGACGTATTATTGTGGCAAAGTTTTTCCAAGTTTTTATTGCGGAAAAGTTCGATTTTTGGCTTGTCTGACCAGACGACATCCTCCCAGGCTTCTCCAAATGTTCTGTTGCAAACTTCAAACGAGCTTCAACCTGCCAACTCTTCAGTAATGGAGTCTTCCGGGAGGATTGCTAATGGAGAATGTGGCTGTGGAGTGCATTGCCTATTGTTTTCTTTGTGACAACTGTACCCGCTGTTTGCAGGTCTTTCTGGAGCTCTGCTCACTGTCTACCTACAGTAACTGCCAGTTAGATTCAAGATTCAAGATTGCTTTATTGTCTGTCACACAGTGACAGAAATTCTCCTTTGACAGGCAGAAGTGCAGCTCATGAATACAGTTTCCACATTAAAAACACACATACGTCACATACATACAATAAAAACAGACAGACATAACAGTGTTTATAAAATGTAGTGCCTATTTAAAAAGTCCAGTCATTTAAAAATAATAGTAGCTTAGTTTAGCCTGATCTCAGACCAGAAGCTCTCCAGCACTTTGACCCACAGACGTACTGCTTATACAGTATATGCAAAATGCAACGTCACTCCAACGATTGGACCAATCGCCTTGACTTGGGATAACTGAGTCTGCCAAGAGGCAGAGCTACTCTTCCCCATCCTGCTCCCTCTGCTGTGGAGGTTCATCATGGGGCGGCTGTGTCTCAGGAGGTAGAGCCGGCATCTAATGATCGCAAGGTTGGCAGATCGGCGGTTCGAGCCCCGGCTGGCCACATGTCGAAGTGTCCTTGGGCAAGACACTGAACCCCAAATTGCTCCCAATGAGCGGGACGGCACCTTGCATGGTAGCTTGCCGTCATTGGTGTGTGAATGTGTGTGGGAATGGGTGAATGAGAGGCCGTTGTAAAGCGCTTTGGAATAAGGCGCTATATAAAGTGCAGTCCATTTACCATTTACCATCTTGGTCGGTGCCATGGCTGACAGTTTCCTCGAAGTGAGTGTGACCTCCTCACACACCCTAAAGAGAGACAATCTATCAGCTCAGTCTGAGTTTGGCTTCCTGTCAAAACAGCGAGAGAGAGAGAGGGAGAGAAGGAGAGAGGTAACTTTTCAGCCTACCTCAAATCTGTGGGCTGCCTTCATATAAACACAAGGCTTAAGCACTCCATGTTCTGGTAACTTTTCAGTCATGTGAAACTTTAATAATTCGTGAGTTTAGAATGATAAGGTTCTATCTCCGTTTAGAATGATAAGGTTCTATCTCCGTTTAGCAGTGGCGGGCGGTGCATTTCACACCTAGGCCTTCAGTGATGTCCGACACATTCCTACCTGAATTATTCTACCTCTTAATACCATCGTTATGACGCCATGGCTCTAGAAACTAGACAGAAACACAGTATAACCGGGCGTTGCATCACCTTAACATAGTCAGACAAGTACAACAGAGTTATATTAATATTTCCGAAGCATTTTTAATCAATAAATCCGCATTTACAATGAAGAGTGTTAAACTAACATCTTTAAGATCGCTACATTACCCACGTCTGTCGTCTCGTCCACCATAATAGCGACAAAGGGTGCCTTTTTAATCTCCATTTTGATCTCTTCTTCCATCACTTCAGCAATAGCAAAAATCAGGTCGTTTTGTATTTTGCCTGACGTCCCAGTAAACACTTTGTTTGTGGACAGGTGGTAATGTAAATCTGGGTTGTTTTCAGCCAGAAAAGAAAGAAGCTCAACGTAGTTTCCTCTGTTTGTGGACTTGGCGCTTTCATTGTGTCCCCTAAATGAAAGTTATTGTTTACCCAAAAACAGGACACAATCGATCAGTCAACGAAAGCTTTCGTTGTGAGGCTCCGTTTCCCTGCGCACTTTCAAAAGTTTCACATCTACTGGCATAGTTCCGCATCTCAATAGTGAATATCAATAGTGCGTATCAATAGTGCGTAGCAATAGTGCGTATCCAATCAAAAGACGTGCTGGGTGCTGACATCATTGAGCCTTACAGCAGGCGCCGTTGTTGCTTTTGCTCGCATCTACGTAGGTTTACTAGGTACGCCACAGGTTTTCTCGTTCCAATGTTAAGTTACAGGTCGAATCCGCAGCACCGTTTAATGTGAAGGCGGGCAGATTTTTGAGCCCCCTAGCAACACATTTTGATTGGATAAAAGCTCTAACATAAAGGCCAGCCCTCCAAATCTCAATCGGAGACTGGAAGCAGCGCAACCAAGAGGAAAGCTATGAAATGAAGAGAATAGACTATGGGGAATCATTAATACATATTTGTGGAAAATATATATTAAAATAAAATGTATATTCTGATGATGTTTAGGCCAGCAGAGAAGGCCTTGCTGGCCCTGACGGCACACCACTGCCGTTTAGAATGATAAGGTTCTATCTCCGTTTAGAATGATACGGTTCTATCTCCGTTTAGAATGATAAGGTTCTATCTCCGTTTAGAATGATAAGGTTCTATCTCCGTTTAGGATAGTTCAGAGATATTGAGCGTCAAAGTTTTTACATTCCATTATGTTTTGTGAGATGGAACCTTTGTATTTGATTAATTACTAACTAATAAATGTCTGTGTGGTGTTAAAAATAACACCACACAGGCATTAATAAACACCTAATGGATCAGATTATGTAAAAAAACTCAATGTTGACCAAAAATAGAGATAGAACCTTATAATTCTAACGTCACGAATTCTCAAGAGTGCTACATAATTTGTAGGGGACAGAATGTTAAAGAGACCGTGGAAGGTCTGTCAGAATGTCCAGATAATACGTGCACACAGAACATCAGGATCAGAATAATTAGGCAATAACATTGGCATTGTAGTATACAGTAGATACAAAAACACAATAATAATAAGTAATTTAAGTAAGTAAAATAAGTAACATAAATAACCCTACATTGATTAGATTCAATTCAACTTTATTGCCATTGCAGAGTACAAGTACCAGACAATAAAATGCAGTTCAGCATCTAACCAGAAGTGCAAATAGTGATATAAAACATGACCATGATATTGTGATAGGTACAGTATGCAATACGGCAAGTACGGTCGTTTAGAGGTATATACAGTTATGCGCAATGTACAGTTAAGGTACAGTCGATATTATTTTCTCTACAGAAACGACGCCCCGGAATGTATTCCGTTGGAGACTAGGTTGCTGGGCTTTGGATTTCAGAACACTGTCTCTGTGAAGAATGAATCAAAGTATTATGACACAGCATCCTTGGGAAAGCTGCTGGCCAGAACACGAGAACGAGACCTTTTGTCTCTGTGCCATAAAAAGACAGCTTGAAAGTCAGAACTGCATATAGTTACACATCCCCTCCCCATTGTCTACTGCAGTGCTCTCTCCACATCTCTAACCCTTATGTCTAGACTCTAGCCATAAAAGTGTCTAATAGGAGGCGACGCATCGCAACCGTCACTTTTCTCCATTCACAAGTGAGATGAATAACGGTGACTCTCTAATAAGGGCATTTAGCAGTGCTTTCAGAGAGAGGTTGAGCACAGCTATGAGCCGAGGTAGAGGCCTGTGAGGCCTGTTTTCTGTACTTCTACGCTCGACGTGCACGACACAACATAAAATAGAGCTATGAACACAACGCCAACCATGTAATAAAGCACCATCCATGTAATAAAGCACCATCCCAGTACCATTCACCGAGTGGCAGTCTTCAGTCTATGTTCTAGAGTGATTTTATGTCGAGGGACCTCCGCTATGAGTGGTGGCATGTAAAGACGTCGGTCGGTCTGCTGAGCTCCGATCGGGAGCTTTTTTGAATGTCTGAATATTTCTCTTCTTTAAGTTCCGTAAATCAACCCCAAGAGTTCAGGTAAAATCTTTAAAATTGCTGGTCTAATTTAATACCCATTCAGAATATATTAACAGTAACATGTTTATTGAAACACCTCCGGACTTCTTATTTCTTACTTTTTTTTCTTCTTCTCCTTTTCACCTTTTTACCCATCTGTTTAGGGGTTATGCTATGGGTTTCTTTTCCCTTTGTTTTACCATTTAAGATGTAGATATGATGTTCTGTCCATGTCTATGCTGAAACCCAATAAAAACTCAAGTGATAAAAAAACAAACAATTGCTGGTAAAGAAATGTTGAAAAAAGGTCAGGGAAACAACAAAGTGGAGTCGGAGACAAAGGGCCCTAAGGGAGGCTAATGCTGAAGCTAGCCTAGCTGAAGTCGCTAACACTAACATAGCTGCTGATCAACACGCAGTACTACGAGCCATTGAGTCTCTTAAACAAGACTTGATGGCGAAAATGGAGGAGAAAGCGATAGACCACTCTGCAGAACTCTGGAGTCAGGTCACCCAGATTCGAACTGAACTACGAAGTGCGGTGGAACGGATCGATAAAAGAATCGAGGTAACCGAAGGCAGAGTGTCGGAGCTGGAGGCGGGAGTTAGCAAACACTCTGACTCGCTCACGTCCATGGAAGCAGTCGTCAGCGACATGAGAAGGGAACTGACCACACTGTGGGACAGATGAGAAGATTTGGAGGCAAGATCCCGTCGCTGTAATATCTGCATAGTAATATAGTAATATCCCCAGCCACAGAGATGGGGCAGCTACACCACTTCAGAAAGCGTCTGGATGCCGTGGGTTAATAAAGGTATAGGCAGGGCTGACACCATCGGTTGATGAAGGTATAGGCAAGCTGCTATTTACACACAACGACCACTAGTTGGCCGCTTGTAAATTAGCCTGCTTCCTACACAGATAAACTGCAAAATAGCTTTATATTAGCTTATCCTGATGTGATTTGGAAAATGTAAGGATACTGGGTGGTAGAATGCACATATCTAGGAAAAGTCATGAAAGGAGTGTCCTGAAATTTGATCGAGTGCAAAGATATAAAACCTTTTTTTACTCACACCCTCATGGCTGTTTTAAAGCAAGTTGAAAGCTGACATAGTATATTTACAGGAAACTCATTTGTTACATAAAGATCATATCTGCAGAGGGGGATATACACAAGTTTTTCCACTCTGACTTTAATAGCCAGAGTATGGGGGTGGCTATACTCTTACACCGGGATGTGCAGTTTGAAGAGTCTAGCGTCATAAAAACGGGCGCTACATAATCATTCAAGGGAAACGGTTCAACAGACCAGCAGTGCTCGTAAAGGTATATGACCCCAATTGGGACAATGTTGAATTCTTCAGCAGTCTTTTTGCACTCCTGCCATAATTGGATTCTCATGATCCAATATTAGGGGGGGGGGGATTTACACTGTGCTTTGGATCCGTAGCTAAATTGCTCCAGTCCAAAGGTCACCACATCTAATGAATCTGCCCGCTGCATTAACACGTTCCTTCAAGCCTACGGAGTAACTGACCCCTGGAGATTCAAATATCCAATGTCCAAACTGTTTTCTTTCCCCCCCCCCCCCCCCCCATACACCAAACCTAATCTAGGATTGATTATTTTTTTAATAGACCAGAAATGATTGCCCACACTCACACTCACAAGTAGAATATAACAGCATAGTCATCCGATCGTTGCCTGGTCCTCTTGAAGCCTAGTTTCCCAGATAACATGGCGCCTTAACTCAAGACTTCTTGTGGAGGAAAAATCTGTAGACTTTATAAACACAGACATAGATTTCTTTCTTGAGACTAATAAGTCCCCTGGGATGAAGTTACTGCACACTATGGGATGAACCATGAAAGCCTATGTGAGGGGACAAGTGATATCCTATAACGCCAGTGAGAATGCAAGGAAGACCAAACGGATTACAGAATTGATTGACAGGATAAAAGTCGAACAACTACACTCAACGTCACCCCCGGAGACCCTACACAGGGAGAGAATTTCACTCCAGACAGAATTCCAGTAAGATTCCCTTACTGGCGATAAGGCTACAGATCTTCATCTGAAATCTTAAATTATAAATTATAATTTCTATGAACATGGGGAGCTTGCAAGTAAGCTTTTATGCCATCAACTCAAACAGCCGGCAATGACAGGTCTTTTTTTTGTATTATTCGCCAACAAATTACTACCGTACGGAGCCCCCCTGGGGTCACATGGTAGAAAAATAATATTTGATGTGTGAATCCGTTCCCTCGGTTTAGTAATCCGTTCCCTCAGTTTAGTAATTCTTTCCCTCGGTTTAGTAATCCGTTCCCTCTGTTTAGTAATTCGTTCCCTTGGTTTAGTAATTCGTTAGGGTTAGGCCCTACGAGCCAGAACGATCGAGGGCCTAACCCTAACCCTAACCTAAACCCTAACCCTAACAAATGACTAAACCGAGGGAACAAATGACTAAACCAAGGGAACGAATTACTAAACCGAGGGAACGGATTTACTAAATCGAGGGAACAAATTACTAAACAGATAATAATATTTTTCTACCATGTGACCCCAGGGGGGCTCCGTACTACCGTTATTGTCGAAGGTATTCAAAGAGGTCCTGGTGAAGGGCGCGCTTCCACCGACCGTGACACACAGGCCTCTATCTCATTACTGCTCAAGAAAAATAAGGATCCATCGTTGTGTGAATCGTATCGCCCAGTGAGTCTCCTGTGTGTCGATTATAGAATCTTAACTAAGGTACTTGCAGGTAGGTAAGGTAGAAAACATTATGCCCAAATTGATACATCCGGATGAGTTGGGCTTCATAGTAGGTAGACAGCTGTCAAGAAACCGTTGCTGTGTATTCAATGATGCCAACGATGTAGAGCCTGAGCTGATCATATCCTTGGATGCACAAAAAGCATTTGACAGGATCGCACACAACTATCTGTTTAAAGCACTCGAGAGTATCTTGTATGTATCTTGGCTTTTGTTTTTCTCTTTCTTTCAATGTTTACATTAAGTGTTCATTCTGGTATTGCAGAAATATTCTCATTCATAGTTTGTAAGGCCTAACGATAGAGCTGGAGTGTCGAGAACCATTGTTTTTGTGATGAAACATGTAAAAAAAAACAGTAAAAAATGATATTTGAATAATAATAATAGAGTGACTTTATGTCAAACCTGCAGCTCTTTCTCCTGGAACTGTGCTAATGATGTTGTTTGTGCAGATCAACAAGGCTCCTTTCTGACTGTGCCAAATAGTGTGCAGAGCTAATCAAGCACAATTATCAGCCTTTCTGTAATCATGCTGCAACAGTGCCAGTCTTTTTAATGCCAGCTGTGCAGAATTATTAGTCAATAGCAGATCACACCTGTGGATAGTACCTGCAGTTTTAGCTAAATAATTTAAACTTCTCACAAATATCCACCCATTATGGTTCAGTATTATCAGAGAGCAGGTTGTGCCTCACGTTGGGCGCCTTTTAGGGATGGGAATTGATAAGATGTTATTGATACCGATTCCATTATCGATTCTGCTTATCGGTTCGATTGTTTATCGATTCCCCAGGTTTTCAGCGTCATCGCAGCTGTTTTATCATCTTGAGTCTCTGAACACAGCGTACGATATCTGAACATAACATTTGAACATAAATAAAATGTGAATTAAAAAAACAAAAGAATGGAAAATAAATCTGTAATATTTCCTTAATTCATGAAAAATATTATTACACTTTGTGATCCCATCACGTTAGTGATCTATTACCTCCTGCTTTTATTTTGAAGTCGGGAAAACGCGCCCCCTACAACCAAATTTCCATCGCACCCATCGTACATACAGCCTTATCTGACCCAACGGACCCACTTCCTTCCAGTATCTCCGCATCAATCGGAGATACATTTGTACATTTGTTATAACAACTGTTCATAAAACTATGTAGTTCATGCTGTGTCTGGGAGATAAAAAATGGAGGCAGCCAGTATGTTTTTGTAACCATCTCAAACTGCCCTATTTTTTTTTTCTTATTATTTTGTCAGACTAATCTTTTATTCAAACGCCCCCACAATGAGTGAAAGGTTTTTCTGGACTTGCCATGACTACTTTTCTGAAGGGTGTTTGACTTACATAAAAGGCTTTCTAAAATGTTGATGACCTGGAACAGACTAGAGGAAGTGGGTGGCAATGAAGCAGAGGGGGAACAGAGGTTTTTAACATGAATATTTGACAAACAGGATGCATATATCGTGTTTGTGGAATTATCAAAAGCAAGTGAGGTACTCTTCCTCTCTGTAGTCATGAAGGTGCACTAGCCATTCAAACTGAAGTATAGCGATTCCTACATTTCTATATCACTCATCCATCTCCTCCTATTTCTCTTTCTTCCTCCCAATACCTCCCACACCCCCCCCCCCCCCTCTCTCTCTCTCTCTCTCTCTCTCTCTCTCTCTCTCTCTCTTGTAGGATATTTACGTAGGTACCTGGTTGAAATAGATCACGAGCAAAGCTTCTGAGTTACAGACTATTTATTCAAGCAAAGTTTCATACAGCTTACAGCATTCCACCCTGGATCTTATAGAGAGGTCTGGGGTCAGCTCTGGTCGATGGTCAACAGGAAAATAAAAAGAAAGAGCTGTCTTACAAACCCAGCCATCACCTTGTCTTGAGATGTCTTAAGATGTCTTAATTAACCACATTTTGTCTGGCAAGATGTCTTAAGACGTCTCGAGACAAGGTGATGGCTGGGTATGTAGCTCACACATTTTATACTCGCAGTCATGGTAATACAAGGCTATGACAAGACACATAATACAGTCCTATCACCTTACTCACGACAGGTTAGGGTGTGAAAAGAGGGACAGTATCACTCAGGTCAAAGGGCAGGGGGCAGGTCACAGGAAGGGAGGCTATCTTGACCATGTGTTCTCTAGGACAAAGGAATGCTAATTCATAAACCCCCCCTTGTTAGGAATCTTGAAGACAATGAAAAAGGCAGAACCTTTACAGACTATGCAGGTCTATGAATGTGTGTGCAATAAGACAGATATCTACAGCCTAGCCTACCTGTCTATATTAATGGCTGACATGCACGCTGTTTGACATGCATGTTGTTTGTAAGACTTGACAAAGGCTACGGCCGAAACCGTTGTCAATTAAAATCTACTTCTGCATCCGGAACTAGAGTGTGCGGCTTCTACTTCATTCTACTGTGTGAAAATATACCTCTCTCTCTCTCTCTCTCTCTCTCTCTCTCTCTCTCTCTCTCTCTCTCTCTCTCTCTCTCTCTTACCATAACAAAGCCCTATCCCAACGGGGGTTCTTCAAGGACAACTCTCTTAATGATGAGGTCTGATAGTGAACCTGGCAAACTCCGGTTGGTTGACGCTGAGGAATGGCCCTCTGTGTCCTCCTTCCTCGTGTCATCATTAACAACGTCCCTGCTATACACGCGTGTCACTCCGCGATAGTCTGCTGGATGCCAGAGGTGCCATAAGGACATCGAGCGCAATTATGGGACACACTGGTTTCCTCTTAGAGCACAACACCGCCGCTCCACTCTGACTATGCATATGAGATGTAACAGTATGTGCTCTTTCCGGCCTGTCGGGTATTAATTGCGTCCTGAATTCTGTGTCAGACGCGGAACTCATCACCTATCACTTAGGGAGGAGTAGAGGCTTCTCCAGACGAACCGTGACTTGTTTACACAATGTTCCACCAGACAGACACCATGTCTGAGAGAAAAAGAGATACTGTTTCTCTCATATATATGAGAGAGAGAGAGGAGAGAGAGAGGAGTGAGAGAGAGAGAGGAGAGAGAGAGAGAGAGAGAGAGGAAGAGAGAGAGGAGAGAGAGTGGAGAGAGAGAGAGAGAGACAGAGACAGAGACAGAGAGAGAGGAGAGAGAGGAGAGAGAGAGAGAGAGAGAGAGAGAGAGAGAGAGAGAGAGAGAGAGAGAGAGAGAGAGAGAGAGAGAGAGAGAGAGAGAAAGAAAGAGATTAAGATTAAGAGAGATCGCTATTGATTTTCCTATGTGAAATACAAAACCATATAGGTCTATTATTAACCAAAAACACAATGACCAGAAACCATTAGAGTGTAGTTCTACGACTCCATTCTAAAAGCGTTTTTAAAATAAGTGGTTCAATTCCATGGCTGGGATATAGCCTGTGTCCATCCTTGACCTTCTCTACGCGAGAAATTAACGAACCATATACTCCATCATAGATTATTATGGGCCAGCAAACGATCAGAGATACCATTACACATACACTAGACACGGCTCACTGCCCAGCTAGAGCCCCGATTCCTGTGAGGCATTATGTGGCATTGAGCCGTGGTGCTAAAGGATTGTCTTTCTATTATGCCAGAGTTTAGGTGAGGTACAAATTGGAACAAAAAAGAGATGAAATGGAACATATCTCTATCTAGGCAACATAGCGTTTCGAACAAAGCTAATGGACGTTTGTCGTGTGTCTTCCTGCTAGTAAGCTAACTGACAGAGGTCCGCTCCTATTGGTGGCAGCCTCCTGGTCTTGGCCTCTACCTGTTAGTTGACATCGCTAGTCAACTAGCACAACTTGTTTTGTGAGCCTGCTAACAATGTAAAGTAGTGTTATAGTTAGGGTTGCCACCAGTGGCGTAGCGCAAAATCCCGGGGCCCCCCCGCAAGGTGGCGGCGGGGGACCTTTCGCAACGGAGTAAAAAAAAAAAAAAAAAAAAAAAGTGCGTTTTTTAGAGGCCGATGCGTTATTGACGTTGCGAAATTTCGCAATATGCACTCTACATTCTAAATGCTTGACTTAGCAAAAGGTACAAACAAGTGAGAGCAATAGCCTATAACTAAAACCAAATGGTAGACTACACTACATCAGTAGAATGTATTATAAGTAGAATAGTACAAGCTTTATTTATTTTAACAAAGTGTGGTGTGCACAGCAGTGTGATATCTGTAAACATATCTGTAGACTCTCCGCTAAGGGTTGCCAGATGGGATTGAGAATTTCCAACCTAATCAATCTAAAAACGTCTAAATCCACCAAAAACCAGCCAATCTGGCAACCCTGTCTCCGCTGCATCAGAGTCTACTTGTTGCGTAAAATTGGCCAGGGTTAGTCAAATCCAGGGGCGGCGCTAGGGGGTGACTACTTGGGCTCAAGCCCCGGATGTTTTCTGAAAAGCCCCGAATGTTTTACTTTCCCCCCCCCCCCCCCAAAAAAAAAAAACTCTCGTGAGTAACGTGCAGTACCGGAGTCCAACAGAGAGGCAGCAGCTGCGCGACATTAGCCTGCGTACTGCGTAGCCTGCCCTGCCCTGAAGAAGAAGTGATCTCAATCAGTGCCTCAATCAGATTGCAAAATTGTAAGAATGGATATCCCAAAGTTGTTTTCAACAAAACAAGCGCCAAGAACTGTTGCAGCAGCAGTTTCAGCAGCTGACAACAATGACATCACCAGCAGTGATGACATAGATGATGTTTCAGGTTTGTGAATCTTATTAGAAAGGTGACTGACTCACTGACACTACTTTTCCGGTTTGCTAATGCTAGCTGGCTATCATAACATAACGTTATGTTATAATGAAAATGAAACATAGCAAGGTACTGTTACGGTACATGGTAAGAAATCAAACAAAGGATAATACTTGTACAAATAAAGTGAATAACAGGCTGATAGTCTTTGATATCTGCACTCTGGTTGACTGAGTAACAAGTGAAAAAGAATGATGTAACGTTAATGTTACAGCTAGTAAACATGGAGTTTTCGGCCCCCCAAAAAAGCACATTTTTTTCGACATTATATTCTCCCTCTGGGCTAAGCCCCGGATCTCCTACAATCCTAAATCCGCCTCTGGTCAAATCCTTTGTTGGACATCTCGTTTCTTAAGTCCTGGTATATTGTGGCATTTCTTTACTGTTTGCCATCTGGTCTAGGAATACCCAGGGAGACGCAGACAGCAGAAGTAGAATAGAATAGTAGAATAGAAAAAGAAACAGCTATATATAGCCTAACCATGCTGAATTATGTACCTGTATGATGCACTGACAGCCTGTGACTGTGAACCTGGCCGGACCCTGCCTTTCTGCCTGAGTTTGAGTATGATGCTGCCCAAATAAATGTTATTGTTTAGTGCTGTACGCTTTCGTGGTATTATATTGTGTGAATTATCATCTGTATGTTGTTTTTCTTTCACTCGACTAACCGCCGAGATAATACTTGAGACATGTACTTCCGTAAACATACATTTTTTATTGGATTTTTTTACAATATCGGACCGATAGTCCCACATATAGCGGCTATAATGTCCGAATAGAGAATCTATCACCACCTAAAGAATGCTTATTGTACTTTGTATTGTATTTTCGCTTGCTCATTTTCCTTGTGTCTCGCTGCCTACGTGTGACGTCAGTCATGTTGCTATTGGATACGGCTAACCATGTATATATTTTTTAATATAGGCCTATATATTAAAATTAAGGTTGACACAATGAAGGGCCACTTATTTTCTTTGTTTTATATATTTTGAAATTATAAAAAAAAAAAAAAAAAAAAGGGGATCCAATGTTAGGGGGCCCCCTAATGGCTGGGGCCCCCCCGCGGTGCGTCGCTTGCGGGCCCGTCCGCTAAGCCACTGGTTGCCACCCGTACCTTGAAATACGGAATCGTTCCTTATTTGACAGTTAAAAGATGCGTTCCGTTTTGAACCAATACGGAACGCTGTTTGTTCCGTATTTTCAATCCACCCGCATTGCGTGATTGCTCCAATATATCTTACTGTAGCGCTGGGCAATATCCGTGTTTCCTCTATATGCATTGATTCGTGGCGGCCCACACTGCAATCGAGACTGAATCGCTCTGAACAGGCGCGCGGCGCGAGGCGACGCGCTTGCAAAACAGTTTTGTGATTGGTCCGAATTTAGCGGGACATTTGGATTTCAGGAAATCGCCCGTCCCTTTAATCTTTTCTATCGCACACGGCGGCCTGTCAGACGTGAAACAGCGTGCTTCTGGAGAGCAGCACTCCCGTAATGCCAGGATCCAGATGAACCAAGCTGCAGTGACACAGTATTTCGTACCACAGGCATCTCCTGAAGCAGATAAGGTAATGATCGATTTTGAATCCATTCTACCATGTGTGACGGTTGTTGTTGTTGTTAGTAGTCGATGTGGGCAGAATCGTCCCTAGTGTGTGTCACGTGATGCAAGGGGGGGTGGTTGTCATAGCAACGATCAACATAGTGTACAAGTACTGATCGATGTATCATCAATATAAATATAGTGCACAATATTAAAATAATAAAATAAACAACTCTGATGTTATATATATATATATTATTATGTTATATGCTCGACTCATCTGGAAAATGGCATTTTCAATACTAATGGATTAACAGGATACAGACAAATGCTCAGAGAAAAATATATTTTAAAAAATGTATTAATATGTTTTTCTCACATTAAAAATGTTTGTGAAGATTTCTGTTGTTTCACTGTTTGGAAACAGAAACGGGTGTGACTTTCATAACTGTGTCCAAACAACTCTACAATTAATACTGTTGAATTTCATTAACAATTTGTCATCCTCTCCCCCCTCTAGGTTACAGCAGCGGAATTGACGCATGTGTACCACACGGTTAAGCACAACCTCAGCTACAATAGTGCGGACTGTGGACACAAACTCAATCAAACGATTCTGCATGATTCCAAAATCGTAAAGAAAATGTCTCTAGGGAGAACAAAGGCAGAAGCAATGGTCAAAGACGTCCTTGCGCCGAAGGCAGTGGGTGAAGTTCTTAATGTCTTGACATCAGGACCCCTCCCATTCTCCATCCAGACGGATGCATCAAATAAGGGGAACAGGAAGATGTTTCCCCTTGCTGTACAATTCTTTCAGCCAGAAACTGGGGTCACCAACAGAATGCTTGACTTCATAGAAAATGCAGATGAGTCAGCCGCTGGGATTATAGATTCCATACAACAATCACTTGATAAATTTGGCTTATCATTAGATCAAGTGATTGCAAACAATACTAATGTAAATTATGGAATCCACAACTCGGTCTTCACAAACCTGAAGAAAAAGCAAAAGGATCTGCTGCAAGGGAACTGTCATGCCCACATTATGCACAACACAGTGAAACATGCTCTGGACCAGCTCACTGTAGATGTCGAAAACATTGTGCTGAAGGTCTATGGGCACTTCTCCGTATCAGCCAAACGAAGAGAATCCCTCAAAGAGTTTTGTGAATTTTGTGATGTGGAATTCAGGGAGATTCTACGACATGTCACAACAAGGTGGCTCTCCCTCAATCCAGCCATCACCCGGTTTATGCAAACCTGGACTGCTCTCAAGTCTTACTTCATCAGCCTGGGGGATGAGTGTCCCAGACAGATCAGAGATTTGTTAAATCTCAGTGAAGACTCAACTGGGGAAGACCCTGACATTGTGGAGGTTTACCTCCTGTTCTGCAACAATATCCTCTCCCTCTTTGAGGAAGTTGTTAAGAAGCTGGAAAGCAATTCAACCACCTGTGTTGAGTTATATTTCATCATGGATAACTTCAAGCAAAAACTCACACAAAGACGAGACGACCATTTCTTAGTTTCATAAATTATTATTTGCACAACCATTGTTGCACTATATATGAAAATGGCAAAGCTTTGTTTAATTGTAAGTTATTGAGTTAAGTTATGGTGCATATACTGTATGCTAATGCTTTTTGTTTAATACATTTTGTATTAAGATACGTTCAGTCAGTGTTAATAAAGCACTTGAAACTTTAAGTATGAATCTAAATGCTTTATTGAAACGATGTTTAACTTATGATTTACTAGCACTGGGGCCCCCACCCCGCCCTTGGGCCCGTGGTGGTCGTGGTCCCGAGGAGCGGGGCCCCTACTGCGAGGGGTGTCCCTTATTTCTCTGACTGAAAGGTGGCAACCCTTAACTAGGTAGCAGTGGGGATTACTCACCAAATCCATTGCGTTGCAGTATGTTGGCTTGACTAGCGAGTTTGTGTTGCGATTGTGTTGTGAACGTTGAAACGTAGTTCCGTGTTTCAAAAGAAAAGTCCGAACATTTTGATTGGCTGCCGTCGATATGAGGACCAAAGCATTAGAACGTGTCACATATGACATCATTCACTCTCAAGACCTGAGGTTGCAGGTCTGAAAATAAACAAAGAGAAACAAAACAAGCTAGACACTTCAAACAAAACGTTTAAATCAATTGTATTTATTCATTTTTTTTAATTGAATGAATCAATACAAATTATACAATTTAAGCCATATATTGAGCTAGGTAAAACACATGCAGTCCTCTGTGTGCTTTGTTACCAGCATCTTAAATGGCCTCATAGGCACTAGGGAGTTGTTTCACTGCAATGCTTAAAAGCTAAAAGTGGTCTTTCTTAATTCAGATTCTACAAAGGGGAGAAGTGAGTGATATAGCGATAATTTGTATGTCTTAACTTCATGAGCAAAGTAAGGTAGTGAGGCAGCTTTTGTAGTAGCCCTTTGTAAATAAAGATATAAAGCAATAAAGCCATGCCTTTCTCTTTGGATGGTCAGTGATGGCCAGCCCACAACATTGCAATGATGCTCATGGAAACCATAGCCTGTAATGAAACAGAGAGCGCTATGGTAAACTGCGTCAAGTAGCTTCAGTGTAAGTATTATGTCCCCACAGTCTAGGGCTGACAGAAAAGTAGTATGCACAATAGTATAATATAGTGTACTATGATAAAGTCCAGGTAATATCTTGATTTAGCCTTCTCCATCAATGCATTTATTTCTACGCTGTATGAACAGGCCTTAGCCCATGCTTGGTTTTGTTCTCTGATACATTGAGAGATCTCAGAGGGAAATCATGGATGGGTTCTATACTTTTAACACTAGAACAGCCATGGGTGGGGTCACTTTTATATATCTTTTCACTCAGTCAAATAAAAAAACTAAAATAATATTTGTCAATATGAGGTCTAAAAAAATAGTTGATGCTAGATCTCTTCTATTAAGACAAATTGGCTTAGGAATGAATTCAGTCAAATTTAGAGTATTAGAGATTTATTTGAGCTTGTCTGAGATTTGGGACAACCAGTCAATCTACTGAATATATCACCAACAATTAGCAATTAGCAAGTCTGTCAAATATAAGCCTACCGGTATATTATAGTTGTAAGCTGGATGCGCAACTTGCCGTGGAGCATTTCATTCAGGAAATAATCATGTAATCTGAATAGCGCTCAAGTGGACAATTTGGATATCACTCTAATTCCATTTTGTGTGTGCGCTTATCTCAACTCTGAATAGGCCTGACTGTGCCGTTACATCAACATAATAACTCCCTCAGCCAATTGGGGGTGAGTATTCTGAAAAGCTGTGATATGATACACTCCATCTGAAGCAGGCTGTGGAGTATGATCTCTGTAGTTTGTTGTGGGAGCACAGTGGGCCTCTTGATGTAAACCTCTGTCAGTTTTTATTAGTCATTCAAACACAATGTGAAGTTCCTCTTGTGACACGATTGATTTGGTTGATATGTTTATTTCAAATATGTGCAAAACAAGATACAGCAGCAATAATTAATATAACGGAAAACTAAAAAACAAAACAAAAAAAAACAACAAAAGCATCTTCTTTTTTTCTCCACATATTCGAAAAGGAGTGTTTTTATAGTTTTCCATATCCTTATCAATAAAATACTTGGGATAATTATTTTGTCTAGAGCCATTTCTTATAATACTCTTCAGTATACTCCATATTCCTTTCATATTGTTATCATCTAATATTTTCTTATAATATGAGTTAACTTTTTTTTATATTTTTTGTATTTCTCTTCTGCCACCTTAGTTCTCTGCCTTATGAAATCTCTGTAAAGTGTATTTTTCTTTTTACATGCATTTTGTAATCCCTTGGTAATCCATGGACAATTTGTATATTTTAGTTTTCTACTATAATCTTTCTACTTTCTACCTAAATGTTCTTATGAAGGTATTGTATGCACTGTCAATGTCTTTTTCTCTGGATATTATATCCCAGTTCTGTGTCAATAAGTATTTTTTTTGTGTGTTGATGGATTCCTCTGACCTCACTCGTCTGTATTCTGTTCGCTTGTCTGTCTTATTGAACCTGTAATTGCTATCATAGACTGTAAAAACTGGCAGTTGGTCACTGATGTCATTTATTAGTAATCCGCTCACTGTGTTGTTTTCAATGTCACTACATGATACATGGTGAGCTCTTTTCTTTCTTAAACATTCTTACTTGGGTGCGGAAATCACTGCAGACTCTATTGTTGCCCAAGCCATACATTTCTTTCTCTGGGCCAACAAGTAGCACCTAACTGCACTTGAAGAGTAGCTTATTTCACAGTAACTGTGTTGTTGTTCCGCTCAAGGAGAGGATGAGTCATACTTGACTGTGTTTTCTATGTGTTATGTCTACTCCTGACCTTTCTCTCTCTCTCTCTCTCTAGCTCTCGATGTGTTGACTCTGCTGAGATGAGAGGGCCTACAGAGCGGACTTTGACTTTGAATAAGCACAAGGTTAGTTACCCCCGTTATACCCTAAAGGAATGGATTTACACTGTCCATTTTAGGATTTTCCTCAATTCTCAGCCGAGTCAGTTGTTAAATCAAAGGAATGTAGTTCTGAGATCAAACTGCTATACTCTGTCAGTTGTGAGACCAAACTGCTGTTTAACACTAGAACAGCCGTGCCTTTTTTACCTACTAAAAGAGCCACCTCTTTACAATGCTCAAGCTGCTATTTACACACAACGACCACTAGTTGGCCGCTTGTAAATTAGCCTGCTTCCTACACAGAAAAACTTCAAAATAGCTGTATATTAGCTTATCCTGATGTGATTTTATAGGATACTGGGTGGTAGAACGCCACATATCTAGGAAAAGTCATGAAAGGAGGGTCCTGAAATTTGATCAAGTGCAAAGATACTAACATTTTTCTTTACTCACAGTAAACTGCCACTCATGGCTGTTCTAGTGTTAAACGAAAAGGCTATAGTCCCTCAGTTGTGAGAACAAACTGCCATACTCCACCACAAAAAGGCTCTACTCCTTACAGCTGTAGACAAAAAGGCTATACACCATAAGACTTACTGTACAGGTACACACGAGTACAATTATTTGGCTTCAGTTCCTCAACATTGACATGCAAAAGACAATAATAACACAATAATAATAAGTAACACAAGTAGAAGGAGCCCTATATGGATAGAGTAATACAGTGATGGATTTTACAGTGGCCTCAATAGTTCTGTGCAGAGTACGATGATATGAAATGCAATAATACAATACAGTACGGTAGTAAATGAGTCCAAAGGTATACAAGTATTCCAGATGTGTGCAGTATTTATTATACTGCAATATGTTCATTTCATTCTGCAGTGAGTGAGTGGGGGTTGGCTGAGGGGTGGCAGACCCCTTGCACCCTTCCAGTGCATTTCCCCAGGAGTCCTGATTGCTTGGGGGAAATAGCTGTTTGTCAGCCTATGGGGTTTTAGCCCTAATGCTTCGGGACCGTTTCCCCCGACAGCAGTACCTCAAACTGTTTGTGATTGGGGTGGCTGGGGTCCCTAATGATCCTGAGGAAACGCCTGGTTCCCTTTAATAATGAGGCAAGTTGTGGACTGTTAGGAGGGACCTGGCAGAGGAGCGGAGGCGGCGGCTAGGCTCATAGGGCACGACTAGATCTGTGATGTAGGAGGGAGCAGGGCCATTTAGGGCTTTAAAAGTAATGAATAGAAGTTTAAAATCAATTCTATACCTGACAGATAGCCAGTGAAGTGTTGCTAGGATGGGAGCGATAATGGTCTTCTTCTCTTGGAATTTGTTAAATGTCTGGGAGACACGTTTTTTGAACGAGCTGGAGACGGGAGATGGCCTTTTGGGTGAGCCCCCGAATAAAGGGAATTACAATTATCCAGTCAGGTTGAAATGAATGCATGGATAACTTTTAGTCCGCTTGAGATAGATTTTTCAGTGATCCTAATTAGGTCTTACAAATCATGGTGATTTTGTATGTCAAATCACAGCTCAGGGTCAAAGATCACACCCAGATTGAGTGTCACTACCAGTATGAGGAACATGAAGTTGGGTCTCGTCCACATAATTTTAATAAAAATGTTGCCATTTAGCAGACGCTTTTAATCCAAAGCGACTTACAATTAGGAATTACAGGGACATTCCCCCTGGAGTAACTGAGGGCTAAGTGCCTTACTCAAGGGCACACTAGTAGTGGTGTGGTTTCAGGCGGGATTTGAACTCACAACCTTCCGATCTCAAGTCCAACTCACTATCCACTAGACCACCACTACCCCACATAACAGTGGAAACTAATATTAAACTTACAGAACATCTGACTCAAAGGAAGCATGTAGATAGTAAATGATATCGGACCAAGAATTGACCCCTGGGGAACACCACATGAGAGGGGGGCTGGGGGTGAGGAGAATTCTCCCATTACAACAGAAAAAAGATCTGTCAAAGAGGTAGGAGCAAAACCAGGCAAGAGCAGTGTCCTTAATGCCAACACAGTTTTCCAGGTGATTCAAACGGATATCATGGTTGGTTAGAGTTCCACATATCAAATGTGGAACTCTAATGGAGCAACATTTGAATTGAACAGGCCTCAGAGTCAGAGGCGAGCAGTAAGTCATCGGAGACCTTCGTAAGAGCTGTTCCTGGGCTGTGTTGAGCGCGGGTTCATGATTGATATTGCTCAAAGATATTACAGTTATTCATATGTGTGATTAATTGAGCGGCGACATATTTTTCTAACATTTTAGATAAAAAAGGTACGTTTGGTCAACTGTAGATTTCTTCAGGAGAGGTCAAACTTTTGCATTTTAAAAACTGGATAGGAAAGAGCCAGTAGACAATGATCAGTTGATGGAGGGCCAACCACTGAGTTGATGTACCCTGGGATTATGGCAGCTGCTAGCAATCAGAGTGTAAAACATTTTGGAAGAAAGACAAACTCAAGGTATCACCAGTTCCTATTTAATAGGATGTGGTGATACTTTGAGTTTGTCTTTCTTCCATGTTCACTCAGCTCTCCTACATTGCCTCTTTAAGTCCCTTGTATGGTCATTAAGCCAGGGGAGGGCATTATGTTTTACTTGTTTCATCTTGATAGGGCCAATGTCATCAAGGATAGTCTGACATGTTTACATTTACATTTTTGGCATTTAGCAGAATGCTAAATGTTCTACTAAAATAATCTATTAGGCTATACAATTTACAGAGAAATCCTTCTGTATAAGGGTATTACGGCCAGAAGCAGCTGAGAACCTTTTTCAAAAATTGCTAGCTTTTCTTTTCTGTTTATTTCTGATATGTGACATGGCCTCCCCCGCCCTGTTTTTGTTTTTGTTTTTCTTAGCTTTTTGTTTTTGTTTTTTGTTTGTTAGTTTGTCCAAAAGAGAAAAGAACAT
Source organism: Nansenia antarctica (assembly GCF_963989245.1). Lineage (NCBI taxonomy): Eukaryota > Metazoa > Chordata > Actinopteri > Argentiniformes > Microstomatidae > Nansenia > Nansenia antarctica. Next base: position 71,166,384 of record NC_137690.1, read on the forward strand.
TCTCTGTTATTGTTTATGGACAATGTACTGCATTAGTGCAATTCGTTTTCTACTATTACATAGGACAATAACCTCCCCCACGGATACTAGTTGTTGTTGTTATGTCCTGTTGTGTACATGTCTCTGTGAAACTCAATAAAAATATTAACCCCAAAAAAAAATGTGCTAGCTGACTTGGAATTAAAAGACAGAGGGTGGTTATAGGTAGATGGCTTATGAGCAGGAAGTGGGAGCAAGGTATGGAGAATCACAGCTTTGTGATCAGAGTCTTTAAAATGGAGCAATTCAATGTTATTTAGAGAAACACAGTAAGACAGACCAAGGTCAAGAGTATGTCCTTTATTATGAATTGTGTTTTTAACAGATTGTTCAAGATTAAAAGACTCAAAGAGGTTAACACAATCAGCAGTAAAACAAGACATGTATGTTATAATCACCAAGGATAATAACTCAACTTTGGCCATAATAAATGAAAGAAGTTGAAAAGAAGTGAAAGAATAATAAATGAAAGAAGAATAAAACCAGTGTTAGCCGTAGGTGGCACTATAGATTAAATCACATCGTATTGGATGCTGGGCATTTAAAAGAAAACCCAGAGACTCAAAACAATAAAAAAAAAAGTATTAAGAGAGACAGGGGAGCATTTCTAGTTGATATTAAAAAAACCTCCACCGCCAGAGAACCTGGGTGTATTAAAACAGGAGTAGTTAGAGGGACATGCCTCTTTTAGTAGAACAGAGTATCCAGAGCTTAACCAGGACACGGTGATGAATAAGAAATTGATATTATCAGTCAAAATAAAATCTTGGAATGAAAGGGACCTCACATAAAGTAAACTAAACCCAGCAGGGATGTTGGAGATGGATTCAGTAATAGATTGAACAGTGGAAGGATGTAATTGATGGTGGAGTTGAAGATATTTCTTTATTTCTATAACTTTATAGATGTAGTGGGTGGGATGGAAACTAAGTTTGCTCTTGTAGTAAGATTAGAAGAGTGTCGTGGATTTAATTGATTCTTTCGTAGATTGAGTAGAATTTATGAAGCCCAAAGAGCTTAAATCAATTGACTCCAAAGAGGCCTTTTATTGAGAAAATAGCTGACAAAAAGCTCCTTCCTGTCAGAGGGGCAAGCATTATATATCAGTTTCCTGCCTGATGAGGTCACTATTCTTGCTTGACCAATCATAATCTTGTGCACGCCACAGTTCTTGGCCCATTTCTCACAGGAAGGGAAGGCCTTCCTCCAGTGCCAGATTCCCCAGCATGGAGAAAGACCTAAATTCTCAGTGTTAAATGATATAAAACTACAACAAGAGCATCTGGATCACGGTGGCACGGTTTAAAGTGACCCTAATAGGTATAGTGTTGGTGGAGGAGTGTTCAGTAGGACCCAGGGAGAGATGCTCATCATTATGGACAGGAGCGCCTTCTGGAGTGGGGTTGTGTTTTACGTAGACCTATGGGCAGTACTCAAGTTGTAAAATAAAATCAGGGGGGATGGTGGATTTTATCATATGGGGACAATTTTAGCCTCCCCACAGCGTCAGTGACTTCAGTGTCAGTGACTTGGTAAAAATGTCATTGCATGTGTGCGTGCCCCCTCGCCCACAGTATTTTACGTACTGTATGTATGTATGTAAGTATGTGCGCGAAACTAAATGTTGAAATAGCAGTAATACCACGTTCATTGATAAAATGACATAAGGGATGGAAAGGGGGGATGGCAGTTTTAGAAGGGGGATGATTTTGACCGTTTTTATTGCAGGGGGGATGCCATCCCCCCTCAACTCGAGTGCTGCCTATGGGCATAATATGTTTAATTTTTAGATTCATTCATATACACTTTTGGAATATGTCACTGTTCCTTCCTCTGCTTACGTAAATGGATTGGTCATGTATACATCACACTACTATGCTCTTCAAGCTACATGTTTGTGGACAGTAAATATGACTCCCACGTACGATGGGAATTATTCACACATATGAGTGAAAAGTTGCCGGAACATGTCATGCTTATTTAATTCACTGTTAGTCGTGCTTCTTATAGCTTTGTGTTTATTTGAAGGCAATCCATGGATTTCAGGTAGGCTGAGAAGTTACCAGAATGTGTAGTCCTTACAGTATTTGATTCTTTTCCAATGATTTCACAGTATTATTTGAACACAATCAATTGTCCAAATCCTGTGGTCTGAGGCAGGGGTGTAATCTCCACTAGGGACAGGGGGGACATTTCCCCCCCCACAAAACCTAGATTCTGGTCCCGAATATGTTTATTATTAAGCTTCGTCTTTTGATGTGCTTGCTGCTTATAGCACAACCGTTTATGCTTGTCAACAGAGTGATGTGTGTAGTTCTTCATAGATCTAGCCCCTGAATTCTGCCCTCAAAGTGCACCAAATTGATGCATTTTACTTTCAAATGTAAAAAAGAAATCTTCTGTGTCCCCGCACCCACTTCCCAAACCAAAGTTTTGCCCTTGGTCTGAGGTATACTCTCTTCTTTCATATTATGGTCTGTTACGACCCCATATAAGATCTAGGGGATATGGGATATAACAATAAGATAAAACCGGGGGGACAAGAACCAGAGGAGATGGGAGAACATAAAATAAACAAGATTTATTGGACGTAACTCTTAAAGTAAAGTAAATAGCCTTGAGAACCAATGGTTCTCCAGCCTAATGGCCCTGTTTCCCTAGCGTGAGGCGTCTTGATGTGCAAGTACACCCCCTGGACATGACGCAGGGTCTTACCCCCAATCCAACCCTTAATGCTAAGTGCCAAGCAGGGAGGCATTGGGTACCATTTTTATAGTCTTTGGTATGACTCGGCCGGAACTCACGTCTGTCTGTCTGTCTGTCTGTCTGTCTATCTATCTAGTATCTATCTATTTACGCATGAACAGATGGAGTGGTCAACTAATGACAAAACTTTGATGCAGATCAAACGCACAGACGCACTCACACACACACACACACACACACACACACACACACACACACACACACACACAAACACACACTTTCTTCTCTCCTCTTTCATCAATCTCCCCCTTTCTGTCTCTCCACTCTATCTCTAACACACATGCACTCTCTCTCTCTCTCTCACTCTCTTATTCCTTAGTGAACTGATTCAGTATCACAGTCTTAATAGCCACTGTGAAAACTGCATGTACAGTAGTTCAGCTCAACAGTCCCAATCCAACTGGTATGTGTGTGTGTGTTTGTTTCAGAGGCCTCTCAGTGAGTAAACAATGTTTTTCATGAAATTGAAAAATGAAATTCATCAGCATCGGTGTGCACAGACAGTAATTGGATTTCAGATGGGGGAGAAATTAATATAGACCCTCCCAGCCAGCCCGATGTAGATGAAAATCCATGATAAACCGAGCCTTGTGTGAGCGCTTTATATTGAATCAATTCACCATGGTCCATTCCACTCTCCTGACTTGGATGGATCTGGTACAGAAGGAAGAAGAAGCCCAGAGATTTAAGGCCTCCATAAAGATGGCGCTATATTGCTGTCGAGTCAATTTGATATCAAAGTCAACTGGATGTGTTTATGGCTGGGGATGGGGAACAGAGAATATTTTTTTAAGACACTATATATTACCATCTAAACGTGCACATTCATGAAGTATGTTGGGGGTGGGAGAGGGTGTATGACCAACACACACACACACACACACACACACACACACACACACACACACACACACACTCTCTGAAGTGTCTCAAGGACAGGCCTGGACATTGGTGGGTTTGAGAAGCATTTCAACTGGTCACCCATTATAACTACAGGGAGTTTCCACAATGAAGTATGATGTATTTGCCTCCATAATATTCCATAATAGTCAGGTGTGATGAAACATAATTCCATAGAAGAGTCTCATGCTAAAGTATCAATCACATACACCTCGTAGATTTCGTAGCATCAACATGACTAAGGAAGGGATCAAGTTTTAGAAAGAAAACATTTTTTTCTCATGAAAATACTGAACGCTAAAGTCGTTAACACGGCCTGACGTTACAGGAAATAATCACAAAGCAATTCAGTTGATCTACTGCACATCTATCGCTAATGCTAGCTAGCTAACAATGAATCATGTCGATTATTTGTTGACCGTGCAGTTTAGTCCAGTGGAATGGAATGGACTTTATTTGTCATTGCTACAGTACAGGTACCAAACAACGGAATTTAGGAGGGGTGGCTCCCCTGGTGTTAGGAAAGGAAAAAGAAAACACATTTTAGAAAAAGCATAGATGCATAAAATCACAAGAAGGTAAGGAGCTGGTTTACATAAATAAAGGCTATGTACACAATCCACTGTACTATACTGCACAGATAGTCAACTAGGGTTGTCATATTGCACAAAGAGTATTTTTTCACATTATTTTAAAGTGTCACAGTTTGCAGGCTTGAAAATGTACATGTTTGTGCCTCAGCACTAGCTGCCATACAATCCGTCCGTACTGTCCTGGGCCCAGAACTTAGGCCTTTTCTGTGTTCAGGGCCTTGACGGCCCTGTGGTAGAAGCAGTCCTTCAGTCTGTTTGTCTTAGCGGCCGGGGTCCTGTACCTCCTGTTCGAGGGCAGCTTGACAAAGTGTACGTGCCCAGGGTGGGTCGGGTCCTTGGAGATCTTGGAGGCCCTCCTGAGACAGCGTGTGTTGTACAGCTCCTCCAGAGAGGGGAGGGGGGCGCCGGTGATCTTCTGTGCTGTTCTCACGACTCTCTGTAGCGCGTTTCTCTCCGCTGTTGTGCAGCTGTGGAACCAGTTGGAGATGCCGTAGGTGAGGATGCTCTCCACTGCGCCGTGGTAGAAGGCCACCAGTATCTCCTGCTTGTTGTGTTGTTTCCTGAGGCATCTCAGGGTGTATAGCCGCTGTTGTGCCCTCTTGATGGTGCCTTTAGTGTTGTCCTTCCAGGCCAGGTCATCCCGCATGTTGTGTCCCAGGAATCGGAGGGTTGAGACTCTCTCCACGCTCTCTCCGTCGATGAGCAGGGGCTGGATCTCGGACTTTTTCCTCCTGAAGTCTACGATGAATTCCTGGGTCTTTGACTTGTTTAGCAGCAGGTTGTTAACCTTGCACAGCTTACTCAGTTGCTCTACCTCATCCCTGTACGCCGCCTCGTCCCCCCCCGAGATACATCCCACCACGGTGGTGTCGTCTGCAAACTTTACGATGTAGTTGCTGGGGTGGACGGGGGTGAAGTCGTGGGTGTAGAGGTTGTAGAGGATGGGGCTTAGCACGCAGCCCTGGGGTGACCCAGTGCTGAGGCTGAGGACTGTGGAGGTGTGGGGGCCCACCCGCACCCTCTGGGGGCGGTCGGTCAGGAAGTCCTTGATCCACGCACATATAGAGTGTGATAGACCCAGGTCTAGTAGTTTGGTCACTAGCCTGTCTGGAAGGATGGTGTTGAAGGCGGAGCTGAAGTCCACGAAGAGCAGTCTCGCGTAGCTGTTTCCCCTCTCCAGGTGGGATAGAGTGGCGTGGAGAGTCGTCGCTATGGCGTCCTCTGTGGACCTGTGGGCTCTGTAGGCGAACTGGTATGGATCCAGGTTGGGCGGGAGGCGTGTGAGTATGTGGGCCCGGACTAGTTTCTCGAAGCACTTCATGATGATTGGTGTGAGTGCCACCGGGCGGTAGTCGTTTAGGCAGCTCACCGTGCTTTTCTTCGGGACTGGGATGATAGTTGAGGTTTTCAGGCAGGGTGGGACGGTGGCCTGGGACAGGGACTGGTTAAAGATGTTGGTGAAAACCCCGGCCAGCTGGTCGGCGCAGTCTCTCAGCACCCGTCCCAGGACGCCATCCGGCCCCGAGGCTTTCCTGGGGTCCACCGCCTTCAGTACGCGTCTCACCTCATGCTCTGTGAGGGTGAGGCTGCTGAGAGCTGGAGAGAGTGGTGTTTGTGTTGTGGTTACCTGGAAGTGGAAGAGAACTTGGATAAAACGTTTAGGGCCACGTAGACCAAACAACTTACAATAAAGTATGTTCAAACAGGAATAGTTTGACAAAAAGAGATGGCTAACTTCTGGCATCTTGAAACATCCGCTGTTCTGTTTTCCATGTATGCTTTTTGGTGGATACTCTGTTTGGGCATTGGCTGGATTCAAAGGCATTAAACATCTGTCAGAAAGAACAGCGAAGCATGAAAGCTCTGCGTTCCATCTGAAATGTTCCATGAAGTTGGGTTTACTGGTGCAGCTCAACATCCAGGCACAACTAGATGGTGCGTATCGCCGTAGCATCGCGGAGCATAGCAAACAGACCGAGGAGCACTGGCGGACTCAGGGGGGGGGGCAGGGGGGGCGACTGCCCTTCCTGGTGCCCCCCACGGTTGAAAAACGTCTCGCTTAAGTGCCCTTTTGAGTGGCAAAAATGAGAGGATGTGCCCTATTGGTGCCCCTCCAATGGTCTAAACTTGACCATCTGCCCCCACAGTTGAAAAATGTCGCACCTTTAAGTGCCCTTTTAAGTGGCAAAATTAGAGGATGTGTCCAATTGGCTGCCCTACCAATGGTCTAAACTTTACCATGTGCACTGATGGGGTCCCATGTTGTGCAGTAGGTGCCCTTTTTTTCTTTTCGCCCCCCCTGCCCTTCAAACAGTCCGAGTCCGCCACTGCCGAGGAGAGTCGGTATGTTCTGGGGAGGTTGATCACCTAGGTTGGTGAGCGCTGAAGCGTATGAAGTGTATTCAGTTTTGAAATCATTCTGCTCCCTGGCACTCCCAGCACAGCCCATAGCATATGGCCTACCCTTTATTTTTTTGTGATGGTGACGTCATACAAAACTGCCCCTCCAGAAATGCTATGCAAAAAATCGCTACTGCACACGTGGCCAAGATATCTTCTGACAACATGCTCTGGACAAGTAGCTCGAATGTGAGGGTGATCAGATCAGATTGACATACTGACAAATACAGTATATGCATCGCTCGTGTGGTCAGAGCAGTTTATTTGCACATGGCATGTAAAACATTCATGAAGGTCAATCATCTGAAATACTGTAGGCCTACGTTCGGTGCCAGAGCAGAACATGTATGTCACAAACTTAAAAAAAAGTATATTAAAAAAGTATATTTTAAAGTCTATTACTTGCTGTGGTAAATCAGAAATCAGACATTTGCCAACTCGCGCCATTGTAAGTCATTGAATGTCATTCAGTCACGGTCGGTCAGTCAGTCACTGTCAGTGAAGCGCTGTTTGTTTGTCCGAGTTTTCAAAGGGGGCGTGGCTTAGCGATAGGTCCATTGCGTGTCCTGGTTGATGCATTAGAGATTTTTGGATGATATGTTAAAAACGAAGATATGCCAGGTGAGGGTTTGCATGACATAGGTACAAAGTTAATCTTTAATAATGTTTTTATTTGGTGCCAATTAGGCTGTAAGAGGCATTAACATCAAGTAGTTAGGGTCAGGGTAAGTTTGTCAGGAGAAGCTCAAGCATGCTTACTTGCATGCTTACAATTTGTGTGTACTTAATGTTCAATTTGACCCAATACAAATTAACATGCATGTAACATACTCAATTACCTACCATATCTGTAGAAAATTACAGATTTCCATGTGACAGACAGGCCGGCCGGTCTTTGGGACTGTCAGAGCCGCCATAACTTTGGCTGATGACAACATTCCAGTTTATCACAGCAATCATCTCCCTCTGCGAGTAATTCATGTTGAGAGGAAAATAAAAAGTCATCACCGCCATCACAGTGTCCCCTCTGTCACTATGAGTCATCGTGACAGCTGCGGATGTGAGAAGCCACTGCGCCTTCCTGCTGAACTACAACTCTGTAAAATCTCTGCCATCCTCTGTGTGTGAGTTTGAGTGTGTGTGTGTGTGTGTGTGTGTGTGTGTATGTGTATGTGTGCGCGTGCGTGTATGAGTGTATGTGTGTGTGTGTGTGTATGTGCATGTGTATGTGATTGTGCATGTGTGTGTGTGTGTGTATGTGTATATGCGTGGGTGTGTATGTGTATGTGCATGTGTATGTGTATGTGTGTGTGTGTGTGTGTGTGTGTGTATGTGCATGTGTATGTGCACGTGTGCGTGTATGTGTGTGTGTACGTGTGTGCGTGCGTGCGTGCATGCCTGTGTGCGTGTCTGCGTGTGTGTGTGTGGATATGCCACCTCTCCCCCTCTCTCTCGTCAGCTCCTCCAGAGCTGTGCAGTCAAAGAGTGATTGTGCAGTAATGAGAGACGGTGTCAGAGGACGAGAGAGGCTGGGAGTGATCGTCTGTCACTGAGGATATTCTCAAGGACTGATCTCCCGTACTCCCAGCAGTTACTTCCCCCAGGCCATCAAGGCTCATAAACAAGCCTACTGTAGACAATGGACTACTATCCCCAAGCACACCCCATGTATACAGATTACCTAACCTTAAGCACACAGTCACTTTACTCAATACTACCTCTCACACCCACGGCCAACGAGTGCAACACTCATGACATTCTACTTGACCTAATTTATTTCATTGAACTATTTGTAGCTTGTCGTATTTGTCTTATTGTCTCCCATAACTTGTCACTTGTTGTTGTCTTGTCGTATACTCTTAACCTGTTGGCTACTAAAATGAAGAACAGTTATTGAGCAGTTTAAGACCATTTATTCAAAATGCAAAAGTACACAGACATCAAAGATGGACGCTGGTCTGGCAAAGAGAGACAGAGAGAGAGAGAGAGAGAGAGGGGGAGGGGGACAGAGAGAGAGAGAGAGAGGGAGCTGCTTGGTCAAGAGGTGAGGGAGAAGAGAGCCAGGGCCAGAGCCCACATCCTTACTTATAAACTTGGTCAAGATGCAGTCACAGCCAGTGGTCCTATCAGGTCAGGGGGAGGGGCCAGGAGGTCATAAATACCTTGCCCCACAGTCAGGAGCAAACATATAGGCCCATTATTAAATACAAATAAACTACAGATTCCCCCCTCGGAATACCCAGAGGGTGTTCCGAAACTAAATGACCACAAAACAAAAACAAAAACACAAAACCCCACCGACTGTAACTAAGAAACCAAAGAGAAAAAAAAAAAAAAAAAAAAATTCAAAAAATAAACAACATGTTCCAATAAACAACAGAAAAACTACATCAACACACAACACAAGAAACATAATAACACAGACCAACCCAGCACCAGTACCAGCAACCAAAGATATCATATAAACCAAATACAAAACAATCAACAATAAAAAAAATCCTAAAAATAACAATACAAATTAATCTAAACACAGTACATCATACATATTTCAACACAAAAACTTCCAACGACCGATGTTTTCTTTGTCCTTGAAGCGTCAGGGTCAGAGGTTGCTAGCACTTGAACCCAGTTGGAGAACAGCCTTTACCGCTGTCTCAGATTGATAACACTTTCATAGTCAGCAGCTTCCATTTTCGTTGCGCTAGGAACAGAACCTCTTTCCTATCTTTGCATAACCACTACATCACTTCTCAACTGACATCAATCACATACGATATAGAAATAAACAAACAATACACAAATAATGACATTCAGTTATCATAACACATAATTCTCCAACAGTAAGCATAGAACAAAGGGAATGCATTAATGCATAGATCTTCACCTCAGGTGAGGACTAGTCTTCTGAAAAGTTCATTAACGTGGACTGAGTGACTGATTTTCCAAAAACAGTCAATGAGGCCCTGCCTCCTAAGAAAGTCAAAAATCATGTCTGCTATAATAGGTGCTCCTGTCTTAGCAAAATAAGTTTCCCATGCCCCTAAGACCGTTTCCAGCCATGCTATCATCTGCTGTCCATTCCCGTCGTTCCCTTTGATCTGCTGCTTCACTACCCTATTCATAGTCTTTAATCTTTTCCTAACTGGTCGTCGTCCGTCAGTGTCATTGAGGTTCAGGCAGCCGCCTGGTCCCCTCCCACGCTGATCAAGGTCTGGGGAGTCGCCCTCAGCATCATCTGAAGCATGGTGCAGGCACTCGCCAGCATCCCCAGTAGCACAGGTGTCCAGGCTTTGGACACCCCCAGGCTGGACCTCCAGACTGTCAACACTCTCTGCTTCGTTGGTTTCTGGTTCATTGGCATCTGGACAGCTTTCCACTGTCCCCTCGGTTTCAGGCACTGCCGGTAATGTCACTGGCTGTAACACTGGCATTGCCACTGGCTCTGGCAACACCACAGCATCTCCTCGTAGCTCCTCCTTCTCAGGTTCTCTGGGGACCTCGGCACCTGTTGGCACAACATCCTGCCTACTCTGTACATCCACCCCCCTGTCCACCACCCGTGGCCCTATTGGGGTAGGGATATGCCCAGACACCACTGGTGTACCCACTCTGATGTTGTTTCTCCAACAGACCCCACATTGACCTAAAGCATGGTCAATCTGTTCCATCAAATATGGACTCCAAAACCCATATTTCTTGGTGATCTTGCGTCTTACCTCCCCCCTAGCCACATGTGCTAATCCATGAGCTTCCTGTATTAACATGCCTAATAAATCTGAGGGTGCTACAACCAACCCCTCATGATTCCTCCATAGACCTGTGTCATCCTGACTTGCCCCCCTTGCTAGCCAAACGTTCTTGTCTAACGTAGTTACTCTACTCTGTAACATCAATAAATCCTCAAGTGTGACCATGCCCTGTAACTGTTTTTCATGTGTGACCAGAAGACCTTTACCTGCCTTGTCTGCTCCTGTAATGGCTTTGGCTGCATCCTCTGCAGCCCTGTTACCTTGTGTGACATGTGATGAGTCAGACCTGTGTGTGGCACACTTCACTATGGCTAATTCCTTTGGCTTCATCATGGCTTGTAACAGCTTCATGATCTGTGCGTGATGCTGTATAGGCGTACCATCAGTTCTCTTAAAACCCCGCCCCCTCCATACAGCTCCATTAAAATGACAAACATTATGTGCATAGGCAGAGTCGGTGTACACTGTCACTCTCCGTCCGGTTCCCAAGTTGCATGCTTCCGTGAGGGCAATCAATTCAGCCAACTGAGCCGAGCAAGGCTGAGGAACTGCCTCAGCCTGTTCTACAATAAACTTTGAATTCTGTGCTTTAACTAAGGAATACCCAGCGCACAACGTTTCTCCTACCCCGTAACAAGACCCATCAACCCAATATTCTATATCAGCTCCCTTTAAAGGCAAAGCTTGTAGGTCTGTTCTATGCTTAATCACTCTGGCTGTCGATGGAATCTGAACACCGGATGGCACCGTCACCTGACAGCCGTTAGGTGTGCATTTTACTGTACAGTTCAATTGGCATAGAGCATCTCTCCCTAGCAGCCCTGTTGGCGTGTGTTCTGACACAAGTGTTGACAGAGTTGCTCTCTGTCCCTTGTACTCTAAGTCTACAAGCTCAGTTGTAGGAATCAGCTGTTTAATTCCCTCAAATCCGATTGTCTTCACATATTCTCTAGACATAGGGAGGTGCGTGGCGCCTTCAGGCTTCTGTGTCACCACCAGCTGGCACCTCCCACTCGGATCTTCCGGGCACCCCTATAGGCCAGCTGCTGGGCCTCCGTAAGGGTTCATCACTCCTGGAGCAGGTGTAGTAGGGGGCCAATATCCTCCTCCTTGGCTCCCCCCTGCGCCCCCCTGGGGCCTGTTGCAGCAGGCACAGGCTAGATGTCCATTCTGGTCGCATTGGCATGGTTCTAGCATCTCCTTCCCTGCTGCTGTCCATCCCCCTGGTGGTGGTCCTTGGCCAGGCTGTGTGTACATCTGGTATGGAACCGCTTGCACCCCTGGTGGCCCTTGTGGGTATGGATACCCCCCTTGTGGCCCCTGTGGGTAGGACTGGTAAGTAGCAGGATACCCCCCTTGTGGCCCCTGTGAGTAGGACTGGTAAGTAGCAGTCTGCACTCCAGGTGGCTGTTGCTGTGGGGCTAAAGCCTGCACTCCCTCTATGTTCCTCTCGCTTTCAGTCAATTGCAAATGAGTCAATATTCTGAGGGATTCTTCGTCTCGTGCCTTCTGTATCTGAATGTTCTTTCGATATAACTCAACTTGATGAGCTACGTGGTCTATATAAACAGCTTTGTTCATGTGTCGTAGCCCCACCACTTCTGCTAGCTTATCCTTAACTGGGGTAGGAAGCCCTTCTTGTATTTTTTCCCTGATTATGGATTTTTCTAAGGGGTTATCTTCAGCGTCTTTCCCTGTCACACTTCTCCATTGAGTGTGCACACGGGCAACATAACCCCTGGGATTCTCATCCCCCCCCAGTGGCTTCACAATGATATTGTCTGGGTGAATGTGAGTAGGGTAGGTCTCTCTGATTGCTTTCCACAGCCTGCCTCTGTTTGCTGCGAAGAGCTCTGGATCATAAACTGATGTATTGATATATCTATGAAGTCCTGCCTTCATCAATATTTCCTGCATTGTATCCAATCCTGCAATAAAAGCTAAGAGTCTTTTCAGGTCTCCCATCGCGGCCTGCGTTCCTGTCAGTATCACGTCGACCTCTCGCGTCCACGAATGTCCTCCCTCTTGAAGAACTGGGAGTTTCTCGATCACTTCAGACAAATCTGTATGATGCCACGGATGATATTCCATCTTGTTACCCCGAATCAGCACTGGACAGTTCTTTAATGTATGTGATGACATTCGGTGACAATCTCCCTCTTTCTCCGGGCGTCTTCTCCCACCTTTCCTTTCGGCTGTGGCTATCATCTTCCTGACCTGCGCGTTGTAGCCTCCATCTGCATTGTCGTCATCACTTGAGTCTTCACTGCCATCTTCGCTGTCATCTTCCTCGTCACTCCTGTCGTCCCCTTTTCCCCTTGGCTCCTTCTTCTTCTTCTGGGAATGATCCTCCAGTGCCTGAGCATATGGAGGGGGACTGGAGGCAGGACACAGGTCTGGGGATGAAATGTTCAGTTTCTGTTCCAGTGTTCTGGCCAATTCTTTTTTCTTTTCCGGTTCCATCTGAGCTATTTTCTGTCCCTCTACCTTAAAGAGGTCTAAGATGTCTAATTCTAACTTGCGTTTCTCTGACCTATCTTTCCCTTTCTGATTTGCCTTGTGTACAGTGATAAGTATCTCCAATGTTGCAATTAATTGTAAATTAAGGCTGCCCTCTTTCGGCCACGGCTGTTCAATGTATGCCCAACGGCTATTCCATTTCGTTGACATTTTGCTAATTTCCCTAACAAGAGGATTCATTTTTTCCACTATAGCCATAGGGGATAACGTAGCCAACATTCCACGATGTTCACTAATATCTTTTAACAGCTTCGTAGAATTTGACCCCATTCTACTTGCTCAATATGCTGACAATATTCTATATTAGATAAGGTGTACGCTTCTTACAACCCACCTTATTTTGCCTTATTTGCTAAACAAATGCTAGTCCAATATAACTGTATTAACCGCCCACACAAAACCACTACAACCCAGAACAACAGATTTGCCTCTTGTGTATGTCAGTGCAGTATTAACTTAAATCTAATCACTTTGTAAGTACTTTATACTTAAATGTGTTTCCTAATTGTTTATGAATATGTGTCACTTGATTACTCATTCAATACTAATTACAGTTCTGGTCAACACAATTATTAAATCACAAAGTCTGGTCACACCTAAGTATTCACCGATCCACAAAAACCCTTTTACTGCTTAACTATCAAATATGTACTATTCTGCTATTCCTTAATCAAACACTGTGGAAATGACCTAACTAAAATAAAATATGTAAATTACAAATATTAATTATAACCTGTAAAGAAATCGACTTGTTAAGTGAAAGGAATGAATGATTAGTTAGAATTATTCATTGACACTTCATTGATGTAAACCTGTAAAGTCAATTAGCTATTATCGACACAAAGAAATGGTTATTATTAGATTATCACACAACAATTGATCAAAATTCTGTGAAACAGAAAATGAAATGATCTGAATAATTAATTCAATCAATTAGTAATTAATTAAATTAATTAAAGTAATATCTAACAATCATCTACAAACATCATCAATGAAGGAGGGTTGTATTTCATCAATTTACAGAGAGCCAATGTTTTAAAAATGTCTTGTCGTATTTTGGCCAGCAGGTGGAGCTGTGCTCCGGCTAACGCGCATCGATTGCGCATGCGCCAACTCTTCCATGTAAAATGGAGGCTATGAATGTTTTAACCGTAACTCTAAACTATTTAAAATACCCCGCTGATCAATTCACTATCTTTCTATCTCTAAATTACTACACAACCTATGTGAAATGATCTGTAAGAAATAAGGAATGTAATTAATCAGTCAGGTTCCTTTCTAAAGGAATGCTTTCTAAAGGAGTGTTTGTTTGCAGAGGCAAGAAGAGGGGGGCTACAACCCGTTTCCCTTGAAAAATCACCGCGTGTTTGTAGCCTGATGTGTGAAAAGGCCAGAGGGCAGAAAGCAGGGGGGTCAATTTAACAACCCTTTGTCTAACCTCTGGGGAAAACCGCGCCCTCTGTGCGTGTCTTTTCTCCGGACAAAGGGCAATGGCGTCTATGAATGGATTCTATGACACAGTTCTGAAGAATTGATTTCTTAATCTACTTCAAATAATGCTCTTATTTACAAAACAGACTCCATAATCCAGTTACACTTTATCAAATTTCAATTTTACACACATCAGACTCTTTTCTGATCTAATATACTTACAATCAATAATATATACCAGTCCACTTCAAAATGCCTTTATCAGTTTGTTGCTGGCAGTCTACACTTTTTCATATAGACACTATTAGAGTCCGTCTTCCTCTAATACCGAATTTTACACACATACACGATATTCCATAACACCATGCAAATCAAATCCCTCATTTACAAATACCTTACAAATCAAATCGTATATTTTCAAATACGGGCTTCTTAACCCGGCTCTCACCCCCAGTTTAAAGACTATGAAAGATGTGTTTCCTTTTCTCCAACAAGTTACTTTCCTTTAAACCTTAAAGTTGAAGGTTGTTTTAGTCTCAAAGAAAACGCTTGAAAACCCAGCTGTTGCACACGCGCCCCTAGCGGTTTAAACAGAAAATAGCGCTATTTTACTTACCGTCTTCAGAGCCGTGGATTCAGCTTAAGTTTTCAAACGTAGATTCCTTTTTATAGACCTCCTGGCTGGCTCGCCATCTGTCGTATACTCTTAACCTGTTGGCTACTAAAATGAAGAACAGTTATTGAGCAGTTTAAGACCATTTATTCAAAATGCAAAAGTACACAGACATCAAAGATGGACGCTGGTCTGGCAAAGAGAGACAGAGAGAGAGAGAGAGAGAGGGGGGGAGGGGGACAGAGAGAGAGAGAGAGAGGGAGCTGCTTGGTCAAGAGGTGAGGGAGAAGAGAGCCAGGGCCAGAGCCCACATCCTTACTTATAAACTTGGTCAAGATGCAGTCACAGCCAGTGGTCCTATCAGGTCAGGGGGAGGGGCCAGGAGGTCATAAATACCTTGCCCCACAGTCAGGAGCAAACATATAGGCCCATTATTAAATACAAATAAACTACAGATTCCAATTGTTTCCCTTATGTCTTGTAGTATTGTCACTATATTTTATCGTGACTTACAGTATCTTGCATATTGCCTTATTGTCTTGTGCTGCAATGTCAGGAACTGAAGCCAAAAGGCCAATGCACACAGCGTGCGATTTCTGTTGCGCGTCAACATTCCATTTTGAAGTTTGAATGGAAGTCTATGAGAACATCGCATCTCAACACACACGGCCCCGATTTTAATCGCACGGCGAAAATTCGATTCCATTCATTTTGAATGGGAAAAAGCACAAATTTGACAGTGCGACAAAACTCGCACGCCGTGTGCTTTGTCCCATTCAAAATGAATGGAATCGAATTTTCGCCGTGCGATTAAAATCGGGGCCGTGTGTGTTGAGATGCGATGTTCTCATAGACTTCCATTCAAACTTCAAAATGGAATGTTGACGGGCAACAGAAATCGCACGCTGTGTGCATTGGCCTTAAGAGTTTTACTCTCTTACATTTGTGTAATGTGATGCAACAATACAACTTTAAACTTTAAACTCCAGTCTTCTTATCTTGTCTTCTGCTTACAGTGTCTTCTCCAAATAGAAACAGTAGATTTATTTCTTCCAACATTTGACACAAATACAAAAAGATAGATTAGAGTTTGTTTAGTGTTGGTTGTCTTGTAACTATGACGATGATGACGGTGATACGTAAACGCCTGATTTGAACATTGTCATCATATTGTAACTTCATGCCCATTGTCATTCTCAGAACAGGAGGATGGTGACCAAGTTGACTTCCACTGAAGTAGAATGATTTGGTTATTTCAAGTACTGCTGGATCAAAACAAAGTCAAATGAGTCAAAAATTAAATATCACTGGGACAATTAGACACACAGCATGACTCTGGCCAGCTCTGATGGCAGGCCTCCAACTAGCCCCTCAGCTGAAGGTCAAATCCTAACACTTTCACAAAGCTCATAATTCATCACTCATTGACCGTAAAGCCCCAGATTAGCTAGCTCTATCGAGCCCTTGTGCAAACAAACAAAAACGTACTTGCGCAGCAGTGTTTGCTGCAGATTGCCTCTATTTACTTTGCATCTTTAGCAATTGCAATTTATCCCAATAGAGGAAATGGAGGAGCTGGAATAGGTTTTATGGCCAAGCATTTATCTTATTCACCTATTGTATGGTATTGGAAATACTATACAGTATATATACATCATTATGGGAAAAGGCTTGTCTTCAAATATACAAATACCTAATGTTGTACTATGTGGTACGCATGCATAGTAATGTTTCACATTATTCCTGTTTGCTAAAAAAAAGAATAAAATAGGACTCCATGGGGCTTGAGAGATTTTGCATGGTGCTTGAGAGGATAATGAGTCAATCACAATGGCAGTTGAAAGCCAATCTGAAGAGATTAGAGATACGTTGGTAATACAACCAATCAGGAGGAGACAACCTCAGCTGGTGGTCTGAACATCAGCACTCGAGTTGAGGGGGGATGAGAAATAAAAACAGTCAAAATCATCCCCCTTCTAAAACTGCCATCCCCCCTTTCCATCCCTTATGTCATTTTATCAATGAACGTGGTGTTACTGCTATTGAAACATTTAGTTTTGCGCATATTGAGTAAAATACTGTGGGCGAGGGGGGGGGGGGGCACGCACACATGCAATGACATTTTTACCAAGTCTCTGACACTGAAGTCACTGACGCTGTGGGGATGCTAAAATTATCCCCATATGATAAAATCCACCATCCCCCCTGATTTTCTTTTACTGCTGAACGTGTGTAGTGGTGTAACATTAACCAATCCACAGACATAGGTCACAGACATAATTGCGAGAGGTCCCGGGTTCAAATCCCGGATGAGCCCCCAATTTATGTTATGCTCTCCCTGAGATGTTAGCAACTAGGGAGGGAGAGAGCAACCTCCTGCCTAAACCAACTGTTAGTAGATGTAAAAACTATAGTAACCATGGGTGTAGTGTAGTGCAATCAACCAATCAACAACCAAACCAAAAGGGTACCTTTTAAACAAAAGGAGTTAATGCTATCATGAAGAAAGGTGTATTATTTACAAATATTTACAACATTTTCATAACAACAACAATAAACAGGGGGGAAACCCTTTGTATTGTACTTGTTTTGTTCATATATATGTGAAAAAAGCATAAATGCACCTTATGTAATGCCAAAGCAAATTCCTATATGTGTCAAGCATAATGGCAATAAACGTTATCTGAATCTGAATCTGAATCTGAAAGAAATAACACAAAAACAACCGGGGAGTAACCAAGGGTAGGAGAAGGGAGGGAGAAGGACCAATGGGAACGGTGTCACAAAACAACAAACACAGCCCTATTCTTCCCTACACCTCTGACCTACCTATACCACATAACTAACTAACCTACCCGGAACCTAAACTACCTGCTACAGAAACTACAGGGGGGTGACACACGCTTGGGCTGATAGCTGATTGAACACAGGTGTGTGTGTGTGTGTGTGTGTGTGTGTGTGACGGGACAATGATGATGGACATGACCCAATGACCAACAGGGGAGGAACCACATGCACACCACCTCACCTAGGGGGAGACAGACAGAAGCAAAACAAAAACAGACACAGGATAGGACATAACAGAACACATACACGTCCGTAACAACAAGCTCCTCTCAGAAATGCAGTTGTCCTATAATTCATATTTCTCTATAGCCTATTCAGAAACCAGGCACAATGGCTGACTGCACAGTTGGTAAGCATGTGATTGGTGCTAATTACAGAGTGCAGAACACATCTCAATTGAAAGAACTCTACCCTCTCACCATCAGCTCTGTACAGGCAGTTACATCGAAACAAGAAGAACAAATTAGCTTTACAAGGTACAGAGTGGTCTGATGATACAGTAATGCAGAATATGTTTTAACACTAGAACAGCCGTGCCTTTTTTACCTACTAAAAGAGCATTTGCAATGCTCAAGCTGCTATTTACACACAACGACCACTAGTTGGCCGTCTTGTAAATTAGCCTGCTTCCTACACAGAAAAACGGCAAAACAGCTTTATACTAGCTTATCCTGATGTGATTTTGAAAATTTAAGGTTACTGGGTGGTAGAACCTAGAACATATCTAGGAAAAGTCATGAAAGGAGGGTCCTGAAATGTGATCGAGTGTAAAGACATAACATGTGTTAAAAACAACATCGTGGGGGATAGCTGTGTGATTATTCTGACCGAAACCTGGCTAAATGACAACATTGTGGACGCAGCTGTTAGCTTGGAGGGGCGCACGCTACATCGCGCAGACCGAACGGAGCTTAGCGGAAAGTCAAGAGGAGGTGGGATCATAATATCGACGAAGGATAGCTGGTGCTAATTCCTAAATTTCGTTGTTTGGTACCTGTACTGTAGCAATGACAATAAAGTCCATTCATTCAACATTGTTCTTTACTCACACGCGCGGCTGTTCTAGTGTTAAATGTCCGTCCCTGTCACGAGACGTCTCGTCACAATCTTTCACAGAAAGAAAGGGACACCACAGAGGAGCCCAGCAGTCCTCATTGAAGTGTCACCCTGCCACTTAGCTTCACGTGATGGACAACTGTATCGACAGAGCGCCGTTCGATTCATCTTCGTCCTCTACTGGAGGGCAGGACTGTGCTTTCTTGTGTACCAGTACCTAAGGGCGGCAGGGAGATGACCCTGGTTGGATGACCCTGCTGTCAGTTTGGCTCCAGCAGCGTGTTCTGTGACGGTGCTGCTAATGCCAATGTCAAAGAGTCTGGTCATAACCGAACCTGACCAGGCCGTCTGTCTTCATTTGACAATTGGAAGGTTAATGCTTAACACTAGAACAGCCGTGCCTTTTTTACCCACTAAAAGAGCCACCCCTCTTCACAATGGGAATCTCCTATTTACACACAACGACTACTAGTTTAGTAGAAAATGTCCCTGCTTCCTACACAGAAAAACAGCAAAATAGCTTTATACTAGCTTATCCTGATGTGATTTAGAAAATGTAAGGTTACTGGGTGGTAGGACGCACATATCTAGGACAAGTCATGAACGGAGGGTCCTGAAATTTGATCGAGTGCAAAGATGTAACATTCTTCTTTACTCACAGACCCCTCATGGCTGTTCTAGTGTTAACAGTATGACGGGGGGAAAGGGGTCTTATACTCTACTTCTACAGAAAATGCTGAAATGCTGACCTTCCCCAAACCCTCCCTAAATAGCTACCATTGAAAATGCTAAATCGGCCTAACAAATTTCTCAGCCATTTGGCCACCACTGTTGATGCCATTTCAATGTCTACACATCCCCTGAATATTGAAAAAACCTCAGTTCAGCTGTTTTCATTTACCTGATACAGCAAAATCTACACAATACATTGTAGTAGTGTCTCAGAGCAGTGCACCGAAGAGTAGTTTCTTTTAAGGTGTTGTGCTGTGGGTGAAAAAAATATGCAATTTGTTTTGGGCCGCTACCCACACGTTTAGCTGTGTTACTCATTCCACCAATGCATGATCCTTACAAGTTGTACCTCGTTGTAAAGGTGACTAATCAGGCTTTCCAACGATATAAAATACAATACCAATTGCTATTATTAAAGGGGAGGAAGAATCGACTGAAATAACGTTTCCAAAGTTTTTTTTTGAGGAGTTTATATGCATATATACACCCCTAAACAAGCTCTTTTCCATTGTCCTGTTGTAAAAGGTAGACAAGTGAAACAGCTGTGGAGTGATTGTTGACTTTGTTGATTCATCAAGATTTATAGCACAGCGCTCGTCATGAAAGATGAAACACAGTGTTTGTGTCTGTGGAGGCTGCTTGTCTATCAGCAGATACAGCAGCACAGCACCCTGCTGCTGGCTGAGGTCAAATCAATAAACAGACAGGTTGAGACAACACTATGCGGTTTGGGTGAGATTGAAACTATTATTGTTTTAACCCTTCTTTTCCTTCTGGTGTGATAACCCTGGAAATGAATGACAAAAAACGGAAAAAGACTTTAAAAAAAATGAGCACCCACCACCTGTAACTTTATTTTGGCGCTAAAAAGGTGTATATATTGGTTTCACCATTCAGAAATTACATTACTTTCTATGCATAGTCCCTCTATTTCAGGGTACCCAAAATGAACAGGCTTGACAGTTGGTTCTGATAAATCAGGTGTGTTTAGTACAACTGGACTGTTGCCTAGTAACCTGAACACAAACAATAGAACACCTGTGCGGCGGAGTGATACATAATAGTTAAAAGTCCCAGTACTGTTATACTGTATATCGGCACTAATAGAATGCCTCTTGTCCAATCAAATTACTTGATCGGAACTAACTGTTGTATAATTGCCTTTGGAGTACCACAATGCCTTTGGAGTACCAATATGTACACAAATACCATCAAATAAAAGCTGAGAATCTATACTTTAACCTCATAGTAATGTTTGATTTAAGTGTAGTCAGTCTACACATTTTCCATTTTTCCATTCAGGGGAAATGGACATAGTAATTATTATTATTTAAATGTCTTCATTATTTAAATTGTTGCCATTGCCTGACCACATTTATCCAAACAGAATAAACATTTTCCAAACAATTAACACACAGGCCAAAACTGAAACATGTTGGTCAAATGACAAATTTCATTTGAAAATAATACACTTTTATATAGACTCTCAAAACATTAAATACAAAATCAACTACATGCATCAACACATACAACTTGTTAATCAATGGTTACATGATGTCCCAATAAATACTAACTACAACTATCAATATACCCTAACAAGGTTAATCCTGTTTCATACGTCTGTGACATTTGTTGATACTATAATTTGTATATTATAGATAGTATAATTACTATAAAAGGCATGTAAACATAATGTGACAGCTGCTGGTGTTTTGGGGAACCAGTAGCCGAAGTACTAACTAACTAAGTAATTTGATTGGACAAGAGGCATTCCATAAGTGCCGATATACAGTATAACAGCACTGGGACTATATGTATCACCCCGCCGCACCGGTGTTCTATTGTTTGTGTTCAGGTTACTAGGCAACAGTCCAGTTGCGGAACTATTGTGACGGAACACACTAGCATAGAAATGGCCACTAAGTTTCACCATTCAGAAATTCAGATTCAGAACCAGTAGCCAAAGACATTTTTCATTTTTACATATTCTGAAAGGACAGATTGTAAGATGTCAAATGATGTGTCATACATTGAAATCTGAAAACAGTTGAAGAAGAAGATATGGGTGATATGAGATATGTTGGTACAACTCATATCAACTAACAGAGAACATCCCCATTCAACCAGGACAACCACAAGATTCATGATTTGTTATTGCCATGTGTGCCAAAAGTTTATTACATCCCATTATACAAGATATACAAGAGAGCAACATTCTTATGGGTTCAGTTCCAGATGTTTCGACATTGCAGAAGCATGAGGAAGCAAAATGGCAATATTTATAAAAGGAAACAATACGGCAAGATACAATTGAACAATACAATAATAGAATAGTAAAAAATAATAATGTTGTGTCTGTGTGTGTGCATTTATCATTATAGTCCTTAATGCATCTAGTGGGACTTTGGTGGAGGGCATGTGATGGGTCGTGGCTCATCAGAACAGAATTCTAGTATGATCTTCTCAAAAAGATAATTCTGCCAGAGTGGGGTTTTCCGTGTCAGTGAAGCGTCTCTCCTCTCCGCACGAACACATACTTCATGGCCATTTCTGTGCTAGTAACAGCTAGTAAAGGAGAACGTGTTTAGAAAGTGTATTTTTTTTCATGCAAAATAGTGTATATGTATTGATTTATTGATACTGTAGTGAAAGACATGTTTGTTTATCCCGCCCCTTCGTCACCCAACGTTGATGACGCTGATGGTTGTGGTTACACTGGTATGAACGCGGATTGGTTTGCCAGACAGCACCAAGGTTCGGAGGTTCCAGAACAGGAACAAGCATGGTTCCTTGGCGGTGTGAAAGCCCTGGGTCTGAGTCCATTCTTGCAAATAGCAACTCAGAGGTGACCTCCTTTATGCATGAAGAAGGACTGATTGCTGATTGAACAACTGTGCAAAGAGGTTCAAGGGGGTTCACATTCAAGGATGTGGTTTCAGCTGTGATCAAATGTTGTAATTTTGCTTGTCATTGACATTTACTTACCAGAGATTTGCGCCTTTTGTAAAGAGTTGTGTTTACTGTTTTGAATAAATGTGCTTCACATTTGCATTATGTGTGAAAGCAATGACTCATCACTGTTTTGAAAGATAATAATATTGTTGTGCTCATTAGGTTGTGATGGAGATGAAGTGAGACCCAAAAGAATGACACACTCACTAGTCAAGCCAAAACGTTGCAATGCAATGGATTCAGTGATTAATCCCCACTACTCTACATTAACTAGGTAGTAGTGGGGATTACTCACTGAATCCATTGCAATTGCAATAGTTTGGCTTGACTAGCGAGTGTGGCATTGATTTACAAAAACAAAAACAAAAAAATCAGAATAAAAGTGTAAACATTTGTTTGGTTGCCGACTTGTGCCCACTTTCACCAGCTGCTGTCACACTTTTCAAAGCAGCTACATGAAGCCTGATTCAGGCCTATCTCAGACAGCCTCTGAATGAGTAGGTAATGGTCGACTGTATCAAATACCTTGGCGAGATCTAATAAATAAGGCATTACTATGTTTTTAATTAGTTTTTTACTGTAGGCAATTTACTAATTTCATTAATTTAATCATCTAACACAAGCATAGCAGCTTAGACTGTGCTGATGCCCAGATTGGTTCACATTTAGAATAAAATTAAAAGATACACAGATTCCTAGCTGGGAGTTGGACGACAGACTTATTAATCATTTGGAAAGGCGTGATGGCTTGGATATTATTATTAGTACAGTAGTTATCTATGTCGAAGGGTTCTGGCAACATATAACATAAGCCTTCCAATGCTTGGGGATGGCATCAGAGATAACAGTCTCGTTAAACAAATACAGTATGTATCAATTTTCTGTGCATGATTAAGGCTGGAATAGTGTTGTAACAATACTGTAGGTTTACTTAACGAGTCAATGGGGTATTTAAGCTATTTGACTTTCTTGGCCCACGTTTTTGAAATTGGATGAGAGTGTTTGAGGAGAAAAGGGAAAAGCCTTTCCTCAAGTGCATGGTGGAAGCTGCTTCATGTGATGTGCTTACTGATTTTTCAACCATATTCTGATAGATGGATAAGTGGATTCTGTAGGTTACACACACACACACACACACACACGCACGCATACACACACACACACACACACAAGCACGCATGCACACACACAGACACACACACACACACACACACACGCACACACACACACACACACACACACACACACAAGCACGCATACACACGCACACACACACACACACACACACACAAGCACGCATACACACACACACACAAGCACGCATGCACACACACACACACACACACACACACACACACATGCACACGCACACGCACACGCACACACACACACACACACACACACAAAATCACAGAAGAGATTTCTGAGAGGGCCCCTGCTTGAAAATCAATCAAAATGGTATTGGAAAGCCAATTTCGGAAGATTACAGGCATTGACATTTTGTGAAATCCAAAAAATTATTGTGCACTGATAATGCAGGGACATTGTGTTGAGTTCGATCGTGTCCATGACTTGAAATAATCACGGGTAATAAATCTATGTCTTATGTTTGAACCGTCTATCTATTCTTCAGTGTGTTCTTTCATATCCGACAGTTCCGTACCGCATTGAATGTAAAACAGCTTACTTAACTGAGTAGAAGAGGGCCAGCATTTGACAGCAAATTGAATGTTTTAAGACAGGATCTTGATGTTAAATGTAGATCTTTGTAATAGAAATGTATCTTACATAATAACAGGCTAAGCCGGCACTTCATTTTATACTGTATTTTTCTTGCTTACATGCTACTTTTGTCTGTCTCTTTGTGCCATACTCAATGGGAATACATTGAATACATTCAAAACATATCAAACTGTTTTTTTCACTACTGTGTCTAAGCTACCCCGCACCGCTCTCTACCCACCCCACCCACGCCCTCCCCTCCCTCTCAGCCACACTTTAAGCACAGCATCATCACACTGGCCCCCTGGTCCCACGACAGGGCTTGTGTTGCTGTCATCCATCCTAAAGGCTCTGGCTCGGTGCATGTAGAGGGGAGCTGCACTGTTCTGAGTGCTGCCAACTTTATTAAGGGACCCTGTGGTTTTAGCTTCTGTCACCGATCATCTCCAATTAGGGCCTCCATTTTGCTGCATACTTTACCTGAAGGTCCAGGGAGGACCGTGGCTCTGATCATTTAAACAAGCGCTGAGGTGGGGAGGGAGACATTATGGTAAACGTGCATATGGTAACACTCCTGCCCCCGGGGGGAGAAACAGGAAACACATTTCGGTAGGTACTGAATTTAGATAGCCTAATTAAATTGTGGTCGGGAGTGCAGGAGTTTTTGATTTGTTTACATTTCCATTTTTGGTATTTAGCAGATGCATTTATCCAAAGCGACTTACAACAAATACATTTGTGTGACATGGTCTGGTGGGAAAACGGCAACTTTTGCAACACAATTGCAACTCGGCAATTGTGAAACCTCGCAAATGAGCAAAACGCGTCTTTGTTTGAATTCTTTTTTTATTTTTTTATGTTACGAAAGTTGAAGTGTTGAAGAGACCCTCAATGTAGCAAACAACCGTTTTACTAGTTTCACTAAATACCTATAATTTGTTAGCGAACGTTGCTAGTTTAAGAGTGCTTTTGGGGGTGTTTTTTTCCCGGTTGTTTCAGGGGTGTATGGTAGCTATTCTTTGGACTAAGAAACCAATCAAAGTGACAATGGGATGAGTAAAAATGTCACAACAAGATGGTGGCTACTTCACTTCACTGGAAATCAGGATATCTACCACTACAGTGCCTTCCCAGGGAGGAAGAGTAGCTCAATTTTGTCATGGTTGAGCTTGAGGTGGTGGGCTCACATCCAAGAAAATAGAAAATAATGTCTGCAAGGCATGAACAGACACGTGTTGCCACCTGTGAGACAGAGGGGGGGGAAAGACAGGGACAGGCGAGTGCCGTCTGCGTAGCAGGGGTAGGAGAAACCATGTGAGAAAATGACAGAGGCAAGAGATGTGTTATAGAGCAGTGGTGTCGTCTACGTGATACGCAGGACTACGCCGTATACCCACTAGGAAAGGCCAAGGATTTCCGTATACCCACTTAAAAATGTGCGAGGATATGTAACAGCGTTTTGTGACAGAACTTTCACACTTTCATTCATAAAATTCACCCCGTCTGTGTTACGAAGCACTTGACTTTCGGACCATTGGGACTAACTATAGCGTCATATACCATCAACGGGGGGGAAATGTGACATGAAATATGTCAAAATGCAGCACTATCATGCACTAGATCAGCCTTATAACATAATGGGCCGGTTTCACAGACAAGGCTTAAGCCTAATCCTAGACTAAAAAGCATCTTCAATGGAGAGTTTAGATTGAACGTGTGATTTAGTCCAGGACTAAGCTTAAGCTGTGTCTGTCAAACCGGCCCTAAATGTTATATATATAACGTTAGACAGGGAGCGCAGATTTATTTGTATGGCTTTTACCGAAATGAACGATATGAGGCTGGGAGGGAAAAATGACAGTATACCCTCTAGAAAAAACTAGACTACACCACTGTTATAGAGGGAGAACAGTAAAGGCCCTGGGGGACCCCCAGTGGTGAGGGCTCGTGGTGGACAAGACAGCAATCCCAGAGATGGAGAGAAGGATCGGGTGGTTTACTGTGTCAAAGGCAGCAGACAGGTCAAGGAGAACGTAAACAGAGAGGAGAAGGAGGAAGCTCAAACCAGATTCAGTAAACAGTTTCAGGAGAGCGCCGCCCAGCCTTAAAGCCGGATCGGTGAGGCTTACGGAGGTTGTTCTGAAGGAGATAGTGAGACAGTTGGTTAGATACAGCGTGTTCAGGGGTTTTAGATAAGAAGGAGAGAAGGGATAGCGGTCTGTAGCTGTGGACAGAAGACGGGTCAAGGGTTGGCTTCTTGTGAAGAGGCTTGAGACTCTGGCTGTCTTAAAGGCGGCAGGGACAGATCCTGTGTGGATAGAGAGGAGTTGATTACTGTGGGAAGGTAGTAGGAGGAGGTCTTTGGGATTGGATTGGAGAAGAGGGGAGGGGATAGGATCAAGAGGGCAGGTGGTTGCCCGCTGTGATGCGATCCGTTTTCGAATATCATCAGGGAAAAGAGCTTATAAGCCAGAGACCGAGGGTACCGCAGTGGGTTTGGGAGGGGGGGGGGGGTAGCAATGTTGCAAATGCGAGGTGGAGAGAAGGAACTGCTCATGTCATCAACCTTATTTTCAAAGTAGGTGACAAGGTAATCCCAGGCAGGGAGGAGGGAGGAGGAGGAGGAGGAGGGGGAGGAGGAGGAGGTGGGTTGAGGAGTGTGTAAAATGTGGAGAACAATTTCCCTGGGTTAGAGGCAGAGGATTGGATATTTGGAATGGTAGTTAGGAAGCTTAACAGCTGAGGAAGAGGGGGTGACGTTGAGGAGGATACAGAGATAAGGGTTTAGGTCATCAGGGAGGCCAGTGTTTCTCCATATCCTCTCAGCTGCCCTGTGTTACTGTTTGAGCACAGGCTGGAACTTGGAAGGGCAAAGTGACCTGTCAGCTCATAAATACCTCCGTAGCCCTTTTTAGATGTAGTGAGATGGAGCCAGTTTTACATGTATTTGTGTATGAGCAGTACATTTAAAATGTGTATAAATGTAAACAGGACTTTTTGAGACTGTAACTGAACTACAGTGATGTTTAGGTTCTCTCTCTTTAACTCTCTCCCTTCATCTGTTCCCCCACTACCCAACTCCCTCTCGTTCTCTCTCTCCACCTCTTTCCCTGTCAGTAATAATAGACCCAGCAGGGACTCGGCAGCAGACAACTTGCTAGCATGATTAGAATCGATGTGTGACGCGAGATGATCTGCCAGATCATTCTGCCTTCACTGTCACCACCAGCCTTCACCGCCATGAAATGCAAATGGGATATCAGCCTTTCCATCACACTTTTACATTCTATGAAGCTGACGTTGCTTTCATCATCCTGTGAGATTCAAATCTTAACCTAAACTGACCTGTGTGTCACTTATATTATTAAATGTGCTGGAATTACAAACGTTTGGCTCAGTGTGAACGGCGAACGCCATCATGAAATTGTTTTTAATTTGATCGAATCCCCCTGTGAGTATATAACACTTTCATTAAAAAGACAGCAATCACACATTGGTCTGTCTAGTGTTTGAACGTAACACGTCACATCATAACAATATGACAATTCACATTGTTCAGCTCAATCCTAACACTGTTTTAAATGCAATTTAAATGTAATTACTTGATTTCTTTTCTGCCAGTATGGCTGTGAAATAGGGCAAACATTCTATCAAAGGTGGTCTTAAAAAGGTCTTTACAAGTCTTAAATTCGACCTGCAGGAACCCTGCAAACAGAGCTAGTTGTTGTGTGTTTTTTTGGATTATTTTACTTATTCGATTGAAGAAAACTGTTCTTATGTGCTTGTGGAATGTACAGAGATATCCTGCTAGACTACAGGGAGCCTGTTTTGATTGGTCTAGTGTTGAACATCATAACAATATGACAATTCACATTGTTCAGCACAATCTAAACACTGTTTTAAATGCAATTATTGCCCAGTAATTACTTGATTATGCTTTAATGAAAAACTGTATGCTGCAGATTAGCAGCCAAGCCTGACTCAATAACACTTCTTTCCCTGGTTCTCACTATTGCTGTGTCTGCAATCTGCATACAGTATAGGCTACAGAGCCAATCGCCAAAGGCTATCATGCTCAACAACTGTGATGGGAAAATCTGTGTTAACAAACTAAATATGGCTATCTAATGACGAGGGGTAGACAAATGAAAAAAACATTGCACTGTAATTAGAGGCCCTAGCTTTCCAGAGTGGGGAAAATTGTTGTGTCACATGATGACTGTTCAGCGGATGAATACACTTACAATAAAACATAGTTCCATTAAAATACATTAATTAAATGTTTGTCTTGTCTTGCACGACGCGAAACGTCACTGTCTTAAATATACAAGACAGTGGCCAGGAATGAACCCCCCAATCTGTGGTCAACAGCAGAGACAGAGCAGCTTCAGCACTACCAGCATGGACGTAGGCTGAGCAGCTTCAAGTGTCGACAGACTTTAATGAATATTCTATGATTATTATTCTGCCTGTTAGTTTGTTTTACATTTGAGCATTGTTGTTAGAATTTCAGAATTACAAATAGTAACTGCCAACATACCACCACCGAGTCACCAACAGTGATTTTCCCCCCAAGCTCCAATCTGTCTCTCCTCACTGATGATAATGCCATCATAACTCACATCAGAACAGTAAAAAAGCACAACATTGCATCAATCAAGGCAGAATAGCAAGGCGGGCAGGTTTGTTTTATATGGGCTCGGCCTGGAAGTGTCTCACTACGTGACCTAAGTTCTGGGCCCTGGACAGTCTGGACGGATTGATGGCAGCTGCTGGACTGAAAAAATCAGGTGTAGTGCTGAGGCACAAACATGTACATTTCAAGCCTGCAAACTGTGACACTTTAAACAAATGTGAAATAATACTATTGTGCAATATGACAACCCTAGTCGTCTATCTGTACAGTATAGTACAGTGGATAGTGTACATAGCCTTTATTTATGTAAACCAGCTCCTTCCCTTCTTGTGATTTTTTAAAACGTTTTTTTTTTTTTTTTTTTCCTTTCCTAACACCAGGGGAGCCACCCCTCCTAAATTTCGTTGTTTGGTACCTGTACTGTAGCAATGACAATAAAGTCCATTCATTCATTCATTCATTCATTCATTCATTCATTCATACACACCCTAGTCCAGGTCTTAAAACGTCTTAAAACGTCTATTTTCATCTTAACATTTGATTTTTGTTCACAGTAGCCTATGTGTGAATGAAGACAACCAATGTCACACAGGACATCAAAGGGCTTAATGGAAATACGTCATCATGGACTACACAAGTCTCTACACCACCTGAGAGACAGAAACAGTATGTCCAACACTCAATACAGTCAAGGCTGCTCAGGGTTCATTACCATTTAAATCACTGTTGATCACTGTGAGTTGATTGATTTTAAACTCAACACTCAGTATAGTATTATAGTATAGTATAGTATAGTACAGTACAGAGTGTTGGATATGACTAAGATGGTGACATTTCCACCTAGTCAATCAGAGGGTAGTAGAAGGTCATACATACTGTTCATACAATCCTGTCAGATCTACACAAGTGTCTGGGGATTATGATAATAAAGATGATGATAATAATAATAATAGATCTGACTGTCACTTGCAACACCAATAGCTGCTGAAGTGTTTAAATTAAGGTCATGTTCTCACATGAAAGTCTGAATCGAGACCCGGAGCAAGTGGATGAGTCCGCAACATTGTTGCATAAATTATTTATCTGATTTGCGTTCTCACAGCCCTTCATGTAAACAAAGTAACATTATGCAATCGAAGCAACGGACGTGGTAGTTGATTGGTCAGAAAAATGTAGAATTGCCCGTTGTCCCGCTCTTATCCAGATCAACAGGCGTGCGCTGTTGTTTTCCTATGGACTGCCTAGAGCAGTGTTCTCACCAAAAGCGAAGCGAAGCAAAGTGATGGATGCGTCGTTTGTAACCGGAGCGAAACCACCCTTTTCAAGTGGAGCATCCGTTGGTTCTTTGCTGCGGGA
This sequence comes from Nansenia antarctica, assembly GCF_963989245.1. NCBI lineage: Eukaryota > Metazoa > Chordata > Actinopteri > Argentiniformes > Microstomatidae > Nansenia > Nansenia antarctica. Next base: position 71,196,696 of record NC_137690.1, read on the forward strand.
GCGACTTCGAATGTGCGATCTTACCACCCCAAACGACGCAGAGCAAAGCGAATTTTATCCTAAACTCTGTTTCAAGTGAAGCAAATGTTCTAGTGAGAACACCCCCTTAATCTCTCTGGAACCTGTGTTTTGTTCCACTCTTTGTTTGCTTCTGTAGGCATTTTTACGTTTACTGAGCCATCCGTTGTGGTACTTAGATGGGAATGAGGTCACATCCTAAAATGTTCTCTAGCAGAGCAGTGCCTTTCATTTGATATGTTCCGTATGATATCACCAAGCTTCAATTTGTGGAACATTTTATGGAGCTTCCCCGACATTGCAGAACATGCTCTCATCCTGACCTCTTGAAGTAGATTGATGTTTTGATCGCCTGACACTTTACCTTGTTGTCCTCAAATTGTATTACCATGTGACAACTTTTGAAATCGACCTCTACAGGTAGTCCATCAACTTCCCGAAGCTCCTCGACTAAATGTAGGAAATTGTGGTACGGTACACGTCTGCCCCATTTTTTCTTGAGTGAGTCTGCCAGGCACCTAATGGCGCTTTTCCATTGACCGGCACGGCACGGGTCAGCACGGCTCGCCTCGGCACGCTTTTGAACAGTTCTGGGTACGAGACGTTTTCCACTATACAGGACCGACCCGGGACTGTAGGAGGAGTTACATGTCATAAGATTCCCCCCGCTATACAGATCAGCGGGGGGAAATGCGATAAGAATTATGTCAAAATGCAGAACTATCGTGCACAGATCAGCCTTACAACATGTAACGTTAAGTGCCTGTTACTTGCCGCTTTCAGTTCTAAGGAAATGCCGACATGAAATGCAACACGATTCTATTTTTATTTCTCCTGACACGTTGAGCACTGTGCTTTTTTTGTTGGTGAACTACCGTAATAAGCCTAAAAAAGTTCAACTGTTCAAAAAGTGCAACTTCTCTGCTTTCAGAAACTGTTTGAATTTTTTAGATCGGGCATATAGTTCATGAATTACGATAGTTTGAATGAACGCTGTAAAATCCTGTCTGCTGCCGGTAGCTCCCAGCTCCGGTTTCGGAGCAAGACGCGAATCTATCGGCATTTCAAATACATGCTCACATCCAGTCATCCGCTCACTGCTCTCCATCAAAAAGGGCACATCCATCAATAATATTACTCCGGTGTCTTGCTGGTAGTCAAATGTATTTATTTATATATACAGCATATGGATGTTACGTGCCTGTTACCTGCCGCTTTCAGTTCTAATAGATCTCGCAACCAGGGAAACGCCGACATGTTAGAGAGCAAGATGCGAATCTACCGGCATTTGACTGCAGCTGGACTGAGGAACAGCATAGGCACAGCACATCGGCATAATAGCGATTTTTTTGTTATGCTTGTTGTAAATAAAAGTTCTATGATGCATTGAAATTACATTAAACTAAGATAGTACGATGGTTAGCATAACTTTTCTAATCTTTATTAATAAGTTATTACAGAAACAGTAAGTGACATTCCTAGAGCGAAATCTGTTGTGGTATTTAAAGATGGCGGTTAGCGAAGAAATCTATGAACATGGGATGACGATTTCCATTGACCAATCAACGGTGTGCAGCGTCACACGTCACACGCAGCCTGGCAAAAAAGTACCTTTCGCTACCCATCGCGAACAAGAACTATTTTAGTTCTTGTTCGGCACGGGTACCAGAAATGGCACGGGTACTTTTGGCAGTGGAAAAAGGATAATAAACCGGGCCAGCCTGGGCTTTCCCTGTAGTGGAAAAGCGCCATAAGATCCCCCTCTACCCGACTATTGCTATCTAGTTGTCTAGTTGATATTCCAAGTAAAGCAACCAAGTAACTGTATATACAAATCCAAGACAACTGACCAGGAAAGGAAGAAGAATCAAAATTGATTTAGACTAAATATACAAAATATGTTTGTCTTAATCTACACTCCAATCAATTTGTGAAAGCTTTTAAAGATGTTGCTGTTCTAACTGTTGTCTAGCGTAATGTAGATATTCCAGACAAGGTTATTATGTTAGTGAGCACTGCTTTTGATAAAGCTGAGGACTGAACAGAACATTTAAATGTAATGTATGTAGACAACTCTCCAAATGTGACAGTTAAAATATCAATCCAATTGAACATGCATTTAATTTACTGATGATACGATTATCAGCAAAAAGACCATAGCAGAGAATATACCCAATGTCTGATGGGGTCAATGGGTCACAGACTATAGGCAGTTATTGCATGCAAATTATTGTTGACCAAATACTAAACATGAGTACTTTATTTGGACATTATAAAACGTTTTAAAATACTTTCTAAATGGTGCACCCAATCTGGAAAAAATAAATAAAGCTGAGAATCTGAACTTTGACCCATAATGCATTGTTCAAAATCCAAACTGTTGCATCATAGAGCTAAAAGTGCTTCCTCTTTCCAATACTTATGGAGGGTACTGTATGTGGCACAGCATAGCATCAAACCATGTTTTAATTTAATTCCTTCTGGTGTGTTTGAAAAAAAAAAAAAGATAATGTTAAATAAACTAAATCTCTCCGAGATAAGGATTTTTTTGTGGAACTGGGGCATAGGAATACCAGCAAAAATATTAACTTTAGCCATTATAATTCACACACAAAAATGCTTGAAACTAAACATCATGTCAACTCTCTGGGACATCACACAAGATAATCCCTGTTCCATCTTTTTAAATCATATGCATTAAAACTGGGATTTATTTTACCACAGCAATTAAGTAAAACCACTGACATCATTTCCAGTATGTGTACTCTTCTGCGTGGTCATGATCCTTTTTGGGATTATAGCAGATTATATTAGATTACGTCCCATGACCTGGTTTACAAACAGGTTCTTTTTTTTTTTTTTACCTAATCTGACCTCTAATCTGATTGACAGAATTCTCTCATCTGCTGTGTCGAGACCAACACTGATTTAGGGAGACGGTCTTGACAGAGACTCAATCCTGTTTCAATTTGATACATTTATAAATTAAAATAAAATGTATTCCTGAATTTTTAATTGTACAGTATCCCTTGATGTGGATGTCAAATTCAACGAATCCCATGATTTTATTTTAATTTGACCCAAATCTGGAGGACATGCTCCTATTAATTAAACAGACACTTGACAGCAGGCTTGTTTCTTAAAAGATGTCTCCTCTCCAAACCCAATGTATTCACCTTATTTTTTCTGAGTGGGGCAGTCCCACTCATATTTTAAATTTTTATTGACAGTTACAGTGAAGATTTAGACAGGAAGGATGGGTGAGAGAGAGAGAGGAGGGGTGACATGCAGGATATGTCCCTGGCCGGAATCGAATGGGAACCCTGCGGTTACATGGTCAGCGCTTAACCCGCTACGCCACCTAAGCGCCCCAATGTAATCACCTTTAACCAAAAACAGCAACTGCCTCAATGTAGGGTACAGCTCAGGATTTGCAGAGTAATCAATTTAGCCATGCAATTTTTTTGTTTCCAGTTGTTTTCCCTCCCCTATCTCCATGTAATTCTTGCATTTTGGGGAATCGTTTCTGCAAACCAGGGAATACGATCTGGGGGGGGGGGGGGGGGGGGGGTTGTAATACCAGCATTTGGCCACCTGTTTTGGTGTAATATACATCTAAAACGTAATATACGTGTTACGTTAATTCTGACTTGCGTTTGGATTTCTGACTTGCGTTTCGGAGGGCAGTTTTAGGCATTAAGTTGCCTAAAGTTTAAAAGGATACAATAAATGTTTTTTCTCAACCTGAGACTCATTGGCCATGGCTCATTCTCTGTGAAGAACATGTAAACAAACACATGGTCATTGAGTACCCACTCAACGCCCACCCACGTCCGGGTCCACTAGTTTGAGTGTGCAAATTGGAACTAAACAAGAGACTCCGCCCCCTCGGGTCAGAGCCGGTCGGGGGCAGGTCAGAGGTCAGTGACCTCCCATCCACCACCATAAGTATTTTTTTACATAAATTGTTGTGGCTGAATTGCTTTAAAACCCCAATAATGTTATGGGTCCACCAGACCGGCAAATAGCACATAAAACACACAAATATTAACATCCTACAAAGGTTAACTTAAAGTGGTTAAGTTTAGGCATTCATTTTGAGTGATTACAGTTAGGGGAAGTAAGTAAGTAAGTAATGTTTATTTATATAGCACATTTTACAACGACAAACAGCCGCTCAAAGTGCTTAACAGAAAACACTAGTAAAAGAGAAAACAACAGATAAAATATACTAAAAACAAGGTGCAATACAAATACAAGTGCCGAGATGAAAGTACAAAAGTGCAGTGTCAGGAGGCAGGCTCTCCTCAGGTCAAAGGCCAGGGGGAAAATGAGGTGTTAAAGCTAATTTTTTTAAAAGCCTCGATGCTCTGGGCGGATCTGACGTGGAGGGGGAGGTTATTCCAGAGCCTAGGGGCTGCTTTAGAGAAGGCTCTGTGCCCTCTTGTCTTGAGTCTGGTCCTAGGGACCTCCAGCAGCAGTTGGTCAGCTGACCTAAGGGCTCTGGGTGGAATATGGTGGCGCAATGGGTCAGCCAAATACAGGGGTGCCTGCCTAAGGGATGCCTAGGGGAAGGCATAAAAGAATTGTGTCCCAAGCGTGATTAAAACCAGCTACGTTGGGGTTTTTCCTCTACCACCCCACCACCTCCTTAGGCACCATTCTGACTTCCATATGTAGCTGCCAGTATGGCTAATAGACAATACCACTACACAGATCCTATTCTCTTGTTCTGCAGAAACCATCCTCCAGAACATAATCATTTCGAGACTGGGTCGTTGTTTTTCAGGGCAAGCCAAGGGTATTATTATATTTACCACTTTGCAATTACTCCTGGATGAGGTCTGTGACCAGCCAGCCGGTTGCGGAAAAAAAGCTACTAGGCTAGACAGTCAAGTCCACCGGCACAACCTCTAGTATACTGACCTGCAAATCCAGCAGGTTTCCGCATTATTTCTCTGTCAATATAGTGCAGAGATTATGCTCTACCCCTCGCCCCGGAGTTGTTTTTCCACATTAATTCCTCCCCACTCTTTTTAATTGCTCTGCGGCTTTATCATAACATTTGGAGGTTACAGTTAACAAGATGGCCAATTAATCCAAAATGCTAATTAGGTGGAAATTAGGTGTCACAGAGGCAGCGGTAGCAGCCGCCTAAAAGGGCAACACGCCTGCCCGATCTGCAAACAATGACTAAATGGTAGAAATTGACACCGAACCAAATTAGCTCGCTCATTTGAATGGGTTCGAGGCCGCCGCTTCATGGGAAATTATATGAGCGGACGGGAAATGTCAAGGACATTTCACAGAAGGCATCCGGCTCTACTTTTCACTGTCATTTCCGAGTCTCCCCCATAATCTCTGATGGGACCTACAGTATGGATCCGTGTGGAGATATTATGTCCTTGCTGCTCACGTACGTAACTAAACAGATTTAGCCACACATTTCCAAGGTCAATTATCTCTGTAAGATCTGTAATCTTGGATATTAAAACCTTGTTTAATATGCATGAATATACACTAGTACGTTGAGCTACAGCAGGTAATTGTATCGTTGGCAATGTAGCTGCTCTGTCAACGAACCAGTCGGTACTTTTGTAACACGATACATTGACGATGAGACCCTCCTATGGAGCAGTACATCGTCTGACATTCATAACATCGTCTTGATACGGTCAGAGCATTATGATGCAGTCAGAGCATTATGACACTTTATGAAATAAAGCAATGAAGCACAAGAGGATCTGCAAATAAATACCACAGCTAAGGGCCAATATACTGGCGTCCAGTTGTGAGGAAACATGTAGTTAGGGGAAACAGAATTGGAGAGGGGACTAGGGGAGCAAGGTCCTCATCAATGGTTCTCTCCTCCCTGCGGCCAAC